>NC_090613.1:2830067-2830271 GCF_004359215.1 Bremia lactucae
AGAATTGCCACGTAGGATGCGAACGCATCCTACGTTTTACGTTGGTCGGCTCCGCCCGTACCATCAGTACGCGGCTTCTTCCGAGGACGGATTTGATCACCGTTTTCAAGAATCCCCAAAAGATTCTTGTGATCGCAAACCAGATTCTCATGTTGAACCTGAAGTTTCTCATGCCGGTTCCGAATATCCTCGAAACTACGATGA
>NC_090613.1:2830371-2831556 GCF_004359215.1 Bremia lactucae
CTTTTTAAAATAGATGATCGATTGTAATGACAAGCACTGCGACACTGCATCGGCAATTACATGTGTAACTTTTTGAAATACGAAAAGGTTTTTCTATTAATGCTGCTCAAATACAGGTCAGACTAAAGTGATTGAAGTATCGAGCTTTGCTCAACATATTATACTTAATTATTGAGTGTCAAGTCCAAAAATGATACAGGAAAAGCAGAAAAGACATGGTGACTAAAATATCCCCAACTGTCTCCCGCGAAAAGGAAGAGTGGTTACTTGACGACGTCGAATGGGTATTGGTGCTATCTTTTTCATACAGTCGGGGGGTTACGGCTTCGTTTTCGTGTACGTATGGGAGCCCAGGAGGAGCGCGTTCCATTGCCGAGAGCGATAGAAACCGTGGCCGACGTGGCAAGATCTCGTCATTCATTATATTAAAAGCAGTCATGGTCCGTTGAGGATCTCGTGACCGATAGACGTGCATTTGTTTCTTTGTTTTCACGGATTTCCCCTGCTCGAGGGGCCATTTCCGACCCCTTGCGACAAAGTGTTCATTCGCTTGCAATGTCTCGGCAACAATCGCGTCTGCCGTGTGAATAAAACTCTGACGCTGGGACTTGGTTAATGTAATGCAATCAGGCACTGCAATGCGAATGGATATCGGCATCCGAGTGTTGCAAGTTGCAAATGGAAGTGCAGTTTGCAGGTCAGGTGCATCATTTTGTCGGAGGACAACCAAATGAATTCAATAAATTCTTAACAAAGAGTCTATTAAGTAATTAATAAAACGCGATACACTAATGAAAGGGCTCAAAAACTTAGGTTGTCAGCCTAAACACAAGCTAAATTTGTAACGGGGCACTGCGACTTGTACTGTTTCAGTACAAGTCCACTTCACACTGCTTCAGTTGTGAGTGGTGCCTTTCGTTAGGTGACGTACACTGTACGTATAGAGGAAGACTTCTCTTAAGACAAGTTAACTTTAGAGGGTAAGATGAAAACTGTATTAATATAGTTAAGTGTCTCTTAATCTATCTTTGTAAATGCTGACTTAACTATAAACTAATACTAAACATGTAAATGAATTCTTATCTATCTTATCTTGTAACTCTCTTTGATTACTTCTACAGCTGATTAGTCTGCGGAATAAATAGACATAATGGTCTATACCTATTTATGGATAAGAATTCAGGA
>NC_090613.1:2832132-2838617 GCF_004359215.1 Bremia lactucae
AGAGTGGTCTTTTACGGCAATTTCATCACCAGCAAATTCGTTATCGAAAGATGTGTCATTCAAATTCTTCATTTAAATCATCGCCACAAGATTTATCATGATCGACAATATCGCTTAAAAATCCTTACACTGCTGCATACATTATCAGTTCACTCGAGCTAAATCCGCATCAGGTTGTGAAATGCCTCCTGCACTATCGCTCTCCCCCGTTTCCTCAAACGCATCTTCAAAAGCATCCAGGAAGCTGTTTCGAAGAATATCATTATATAATTTGTATCGTCGCTATTTCACTGGACTTTCCACCATGATACTCCTTGTGTACAGGATTTGCCGTTGGCACTTGACCGCGTAGTCGCCCACACCACAAGTCCAAGAGGTCAGACGCCACCGATTCCATTGCATCATTGCTATTGAGATTCTTGACCCAGTATCAAATCCTGCGATAGGGAATTTTCCATTGACGTCGTTGGAGCTAAGTAGAAATGTGGCAGTATAACGAAAAGTTTCTCATGAGAAAACAGGTTCATACGTGTACTAAGATTAAAAGAAGGAAAAAAAAACATTCGATTTCTATAGATAGGCATATATCAACAAAAATACCTCCTTGCGCTCCTCTGTTCTTCTCCGTACCAGTTATGATATCACAGATACGGAAAACTGATGTGATCTTTACTATGCGATTGCTGATTCTGAGGGCCAAAAATTATTCGGTGAGTGTGTTGGAGTCAGCTCGAACTAGTTCGCTACATGTTTCGGACCAAGCCAGGCATACACTGGGGTAGTGGTCATCTCGAATTTAGACTTCCTTCTAAGCTTCTCCGAATTTTATTAACTTTGCTAGCAAAATTGTACGATGTGCCACAAGACGAAATTCGACTTGAGGAGACGCCAAAGGTGTTTTTACTATACTTTACCAAATCAAGTTTAACAAAACCGTTTGTTTTGCCATTGGCAGTTCTTCATCCAGCGCTTTTAATGTACTTTGACAGCTTTGACCTTTCCCGCCACATCCCATCCGAGCGTTGCTAGCTAGGTGCAGCGTGCAATAAGATTGTGGATGAGAAGAAATGGAGTGAAGCTCGTGATATGCCCTAACAAGTCGTGCACTGTATGTAGGCGGGCACGTCGTAATGCGGCCACGCTCTACTTAAGCACACACCCTAGCACAGCGAGGAAGCGGTTAAACCTGCTTCTCTTGCGTGCAGTGAGGTAGTTGTGGTGGGCGCGCAAGCGACCCCACCCAACACACTAAGAACTCTGGTGAAGTGACGTCACGGGAGCGGTAATCCGTCTCCTCGTGCGCACTTATCAAGTAGGTAGTAATTTTCAGACTGATTTATATTTATTAGAATTAAATACAAATACCTATTTTTACTAATTAAAATGTTATCTCTATAGATATCATTTAATATGTATTGCGAGCGTATCTTTATAGATACCTCGCGTAACTGATGACGCTAGCCGTCATCATGGATGACGCTGGGCGTCATCCCTCCTAATGTGAATGCACCCATGTGCATCACATCCACAAGGGTTGGTCACAAATGTGCACGACACCCGAGTGTTGGGTCTAATTACTATTATTTAGTAATTGATCCCCTTAATGTACTTAATGGGGACTGTGGAACATTAGGGCAACTCTAGCCCGTTACACCATCCCCCTCTTTAAGAACGAATTTACATTTTAAATTCGACTAAGAGGAAAGAGGAACTGCGAGCAGCTTTACGCGCCGCTAGTTCACTCGATCACTCTCGCGCACGTGTTTCCATACACGGCGCCCAAGATGCCACCTAAAAGGGGCCACGTTGGTGGGTCGCCTACGAAGACGCCCACACAACCTCGCACCAAGCGCACGCGCCGCGTTAATTCGCCAGCTGCGTCTGATGCCTTACTCGGAACGCAGACAGCCACTGCGGCTGTCGCGTTAACAGGGCTAAAGGATCCATCCCACCTTAACAGTGAGGATGTTGATCTGTCGCTCATTGTCGACTACAATGAGTCGACACCGTTGCCGTCCCCTCATAGTAGTGATGCGGACAACGAGCTCATGATGAGTGATGATGCGGCATTATTGCCAATCCAAACGTCTCTCATGGCTCACAACATGGAGACAGCATCGCTTACGAATGCTGTCCCATCGACAGATAATGAGAGCGCTGCCCATAAAGGCGCAGCTGCTTCTCCGTTGGGTAATACCACAACGCCTTATGCTCAGACCATACTTCATAATGGTTTTGACATCGAGGATTCGGAGCGCGCCCACCACAACTACCTCACTGCACGCAAGAGGAGCAGGTGCAAACCGCTTCCTCGCTGTGCTAGGCTGTGTGCTTAAGTAGAGCGGGGCCGCATTACGACGTGCCCGCCTGCACAAAAGTTATCGCAAAGTCGGCAACCGATGAATAAATTCTTTGTACATGCAAAGTAGCCCTCTTGTATTCTTTTGTCGCAATTTTATATTTGGCTTTCATCAACGGAAGTCAGCAAGCCCAATGACAAGAAGGATGTGAGATAATTTCGTGCGAAAAATTGTGACGGTTCTAGGCATAGCGCGTCTGATAAGCAAGCTGAAAAATAATATATCGAGTACAATGCTACAAGTCCATATATAAGGTTATAGCGCTGCTTCTCTTTCTCAACTTTATGGCTACCAGTTTCAGAATCATGATTGCGTGATTACAATCATGACGGTAATCGTTTTCGCTTTGACATGCCAACGCTGAAGTTCACCCTCCGTTACTAATAAGTCTCCATACCGCTCTTACGGGCGTCTTGTGCGAGCATCATTGCCGAGTATCGCACGTCGAACCAAATAGCCGTGCTCTGCCACAAATCTCCAGCCTGGACTTCTCCAATTTTCTAGGTAACGAGACCACAGTTGCAGCTTTTGACAATGAACACTGAGTTATATGGGTCTTTTACACAGCAGCTCTAATGTAGACAAGGCGCTTTATGGTACATCCGGCCATCGCTCGCCCATCAATGTCGATACTACGTCTGAAGCTAGCGTCCGGTAATTGCCTGAACAAGGCAAGATCTCTACGCGTGTGAAAGAAATCATGGGTGGTACTGTACCCCCTGTTTCTTCTCACTACGCTACTTCTGCTAGTCCATTTAAGACTAGCGAAGTGGCCTTAGCTGGTGCTCCTTTTCATAGGCAGCAACCAAGCCGGGCACATCAATACGTAGGGCATCAATCGGTTCCCAAGAGTCAAAACCCTTCGAATAACCTTTCCATTGGACGAGGATCTGGTACCCTTGCGTCACGGAGCGGTGGGCAAGCAACCTTCCAACAAGGAAGCGTTGATTCCCACCCGCATCCATTAGTGCCGGTGGCGCCCGATAGGAGCGGCGATCTCGCCCACCTAATCGCGGCTGCCTTACCTTCGTCCATTCAGTCGCATGCTGCTGAACAACGTACTGCGGATCTCGAGAGTCAAGTCTCGCGACTGACCTCCGATCTCGCTGATGTCCGAGCGAAGGCTCGTCAGGGTTATCAACGCCTGAAGACTCGCTTGGACTTTTCGAGAGGATAATGCTGAGGAATCCGCGTTACTCGCGTGATGTCCCTCGCTCTCCAAGTCCTTTTCGTGGAGGGAGGAATCGGTCTGATAGCTTTTCGCCTTCACCGTCCCCCTCACCCGAACGACGCTCGACTCACAGTCGGCGTCACCATCGGTCTTCTTAGCCGGATGGGGGTATGTGACCTCATTTGGGTCTACATACCGTTTCAGACGACCCACGTAAAATACGGGGTGCGTCTTCATATATTGGGGAAGGGTGAGCCTATTATTTAGGTCTCCAACCTCTTCTACCACCGTAAAGGGCCCAATGAAACGCGGCAACAACTTCGTAGTACCTCCAGGTAGTACAGAAATTGCATTTTTGAGGTAGGTTAGCAGTACTTAATAGAACTTTTTCACCCACACTAAAGCGTTCATTGTTTTTGCGACCATTTCGGTCCGCATATTCTTTTTGCTTGTCCTGGGTCATCGTCATATTGACGAAACTTTGTCCCTCTTTCGCACCAAGCATAGTGAGGGGTCCTCCCCCACTAAGACTTGGGCTGCGCGCAAACGAGACTGGCGTCCGAGGATGGCGCAGTCCGTTAATATTAAATGGTGTCTCATCCGTACTGGTGTGGACACTGTTATTTGTAGCGAGCTCCACAAAGGGCAATTGCTTGCTCCACTCTTTGGGAGTTGCTATAGTGCGTAAGACATCCGCCACGACCCGATTGGTACGTTCTGTTTGGCCATCGGTCTGGGGATGATCTGCGGTCGACATGTGGAGCTTGCTACCTAGCAGCTCGAACCCATGTCGCTAAAATCCAGACGTAAAACGTGGATCCTGGTCCGATACTATGGACTCGGGCATCCCGTGTAGTCGGTACACATGATCCAGGAACAAGAGTGCTGCCTCCTTGCCTGTGATCAATGTTTTACATGTTGCTAAATGCATCATTTTGTCAGTCTGTCTATGTAGACGACTAGGCGCGGAGTTTATTGCGGTCCGTAGTGATGCGTGATCCGTATAAATCACAAATGGTTCGGTGCCCAGTAGGTGCACACGAAACTTGACAGGAGCATACTTTATTGAAAGTAGCTCTTTGTCCTGCACAGGGTAATTCAGTTCCGCGGCTTTTAATAGCTGGGACTGATAAGAGATGACGCGGTTAACGCCGTCGTCATCCTTCTGCATGAGCGCGCTTCCGATTGCAAAATTACTTGCATCGCAGACGACGCTAGAGGGCTTATCTGCGTCTGGCAATGCCAAGGCCGGTGCCTCTACAAGAGATTGCTTCACTGATGTGAACGCATCTTTTTGTTCTTTTAACTAAACCCATTCTGTGTTCTTTTTAGGAGATCAGATAATGTTTTAGTTTGCTCTGCATAATTCTTGCTATACTTATGCAAGTAATTAGCGAGCCCTAAGAATTGGCGCAAATCCTTCACATGCCGTGAAATTGGTCATTCCTTTACTGATTTTACATTGTCTGGGTCTGCTCGTACACCATATGTCCCTAACGCGGAAAAGATAGTTGACTTTCCCATGGAGTTCAGCAAGACAACTTCCGCGGGATTAGCGTTTGCGCCGGTATGGTCGCCATGTTCAGCTTATTGTAAGCATTAACCACGCGCCAGCCACCTGTGGCTTTACGCACACGAAAAGTAGGGCTGCAGTGAGGCGATTTGCTCTCACGCACATGTCCCGCCTTGGCTCGCTTGTCGAAGAACTCATCGAAATAATCGACTTGTTCATTCGGCAACGGCCATTGCCTAATCACACAATACTTGGTGCCAGGTACGAGGTCAATTTCGTGCCCGATGCCGCTATCTGCTAGAAAGCGGCTCAGCACTTCTTCTGGGAACACAACGATGTTTCCAAAGAAACTCAAAGAACGGACTGTCTCTCAAGGCATCCAGCCTTGAGCTGCAAATTGTTTATTTTTGTCCGTTTCTTGGACGCTATCGTATATTGTGGACGACGAGCTACATTCCATCAAGTTCTCTACTGGAATTGGTGTGACTATTTCGAAGATCTTTTCTTCCTTTTATTCGAACAGGAATAGATCTCACCACATCTCCGGGAGATTTACTATTTCCTCGGCAAATTTAAAGACTGGCCGGAGCACCTCAAATGAGAAAGCCATTGCAATTTTGTCTTTGACGGCCTCGAACACCTCGTTCGAAGTCCCGTCGAGCTATAGGATCTGATCTAAAGGTCACTCATTTATACGTGCCTTTGATCGTCCTAGTCTGTCGGGTACTCTTTCTTCGAATCACCACGACCTTTGACTGGGAAGCGGTTGCCGTTTCTCTCCTGGCTAATGCACCCCTTCCAAACGCACGAGGCTCTTCACACTGAGCCGGTTCATGCGACGCTTGATTTCCTGTCAGCTCACCGTCTACTGCTACTGGCTCTCGGCTCTGTGCAGGACTATGGGACACATGAGTACTTGTAATTGCCCTTTTACTGCCCTAGTCTCCACGAGCTGGGCAGAAAATGGTGACGTTTGACATCCTGTCAACGCACCCTCAACTGTGTTCGACACGACATCAGTTGCAGACGCCTCTCGCAGGAGCATATCCTTTTTCGGTATGAATTTTGTTGTTTTAGGTATCTTGTAGTATTATTCAAATGATAAGTCACGGGTTAGTATCGAGTGGATTGTTTTTTTTAATTGATTGTTTATATGTTACATATCATACCCTTTTTATTGATTATTATGGTGGTTTAGCGCATACTATGCAATAATTATGTATTGCATTGTCTATTTATGTCTTAGCCAATCGGGATTAAGTAGCTTTGTTAGTGAAATTTTGATACCAACCGGTGGTTTTGAGGATAATACTACAATAGCTATTTTTGCCACTATTAGTATGTTTTAGGTGGTGTTTACTCATTGTTATTTTGAATCGTGTATGTTACTGTAATATTAAATATATATATAAATTTTTGGATATATACCTAATAAAAAAAA
>NC_090613.1:2841131-2851567 GCF_004359215.1 Bremia lactucae
TATCTCTATAGATATCATTTAATATGTATTGCGAGCGTATCTTTATAGATACCTCGCGTAACTGATGACGCTAGCCGTCATCCCTCCTAATGTGAATGCACCCATGTGCATCACATCCACAAGGGTTGGTCACAAATGTGCACCACACCCGAGTGTTGGGTCTAATTACTATTATTTTGTAATTGACCATCCCCTTAAGTGCCAAATGTACTTAATGGGGACTGTGTAACATTAGGGCAACTCTAGCTCGTTACATTTTGTGACTTCCATTTTCGTCTTCGAGCCACTTCAAGAATCTACAAGCTTTGCATGATGTGACCGTCAGTAGTGATGACGTGTGCATCAAACCCAAAGCCAAAAAAATCAGTGAGAAGTCGCCAAGCTGTCCGGTCGTGATCGAAGGCTTTTAATTATATAGTAAGCGAAATTCAAGGCAAGCTAAACTATAGAGACTTTAATTGGCTTTTAGTTCCTAGAGGCTTCTGTTGTCTAGCAAACCGAAAGCAATCTGAGGTCTTAAATGTAACGAGCTAAAGTTGCCCTAATGTTACACAGTCCGCGTTAAGTACACTTGGTGTTCTTAAGGGAATGGTCAGTTACTTTATGTGAAGTACTTAGACCACTTCTGTTCCTAGCGAGGTTGATCGTTTCGCTCAGTGTTTCTAGGCACTTGGCGTGGGGCACTTGACTCATGGGTGGAGTGCACAAAGTGACCTACCCTCGTGTATGTGATTGACATAGGTGTAATCACATCGAAAGGGATGACGGCTAGTGTAGGCGGGCACGTCGTAACGCGGCCACGCTCTACTTAGACACACACCCTAGCACAGCGAGGAAGAAGTTTAACCTGCTTCTCTTGCGTGCAGTGAGGTAGCTGTGGTGGGCGCGTTAGCGACCTCACCCAACGCACTAAGTACTTTGGTTAAGTGTCGTCACGGGAGCGGTAATCCGGCTCCTCGTTCGCACTTACCAAGTAGGAAGTAGTTTTCAGACTGATTTATATTTAATAGAATTAAATACAAATACCTATTTTTACCAATTAAAATGATATCTCTATAGATATCATTTAATATGTATTGCGAGCGTATCTTTATAGATACCTCGCGTAACTGATGACGCTAGCCGTCATCATGGATGACGCTGGGCGTCATCCCTCCTAATGTGAATGCACCCATGTGCATCACATCCACAAGGGTTGGTCACAAATGTGCACCACACCCGAGTGTTGGGTCTAATTACTATTATTTAGTAGTTGACCATCCCCTTAAGTACCAAATGTACTTAATGGGGACTGTGTAACATTAGGGCAACTTTAGTCCGTTACAGAAAACGTCGCTAGACCGCACTATCCATCTGTACCAAAAGTCAGACATTAAGAAATAATAAGTTCTTTTCATCTAGAGTGTTTTGTTTTGGTTTGATATACGACAATAAACGGCACCGAAAAGTTCAGTTAGGACCACAAGAGGTCGTGCAACTGTGTGACCATTTCCAAACTCTAGACCTTGTCAGTAGAGGAGAATAAGCTCTCCAAGTAATGTCTCGACGCTCTACGCTCTACATCGCGATCAAGGACGCCAATGCATATGACGCCAACCGAGGATCGTGTCGATACACAGGCCGTTCGTCCGGTTCGTCGTCTACGGCAGATTGCACCTACAGGAATGAACTCAATGTAAATGCAGCAGCTTTTGTTTAGAGCTGATAAAGATCTACTTTGACGAGATCTACAATTTACACAAAATAGAGATGCTAAAGAACACGTTCATGCCTTAGACTGAGTGCTGCATTGCAGAGTTTAACGACGCTTGACATCGCTACCGGTTTTAAATCTTTATGACTTTACGCAACCTTTTGGCATCCGTATGGACGCCTCGGATTTAGCATTGGGGCGTCTTGTTTTGAAAGGAGGGAGGGCTTGAGCATCTTATTGCTTTTACAGGTCGGAAGTTGAAGCCAGCCGAGATGAACTTTCCTTTTCGGGAGCAAGAGCTTCTCACAATCCTGCATGCTCTTAGATTGTGGCAAATATACCTTCTGGATCGACCTTTTAGGGTGGAAACGAATCACAAAAGCATTGAGATGATCATGACTCATAGGCAACGAACTGACAAGTTGCACATTCCTCAATGTGCTCACTGAGTTCCAACCATTGTTTAAGTGGATTCCCGGTGAAATTAACACAGTCGCTGATGCATTATCAGTGTTTGAGCGGAACGCTGCCTAAGTCAACTTGCAGGAACTACGAGATACTGCTCAGAATCGTGAAGTTGTGGCAACTATTGTCTCAAACAAGGTGATGGTCGTTCAAACAGCAAAATCGATGTACCTGTGTGTTAATTAATATCAAAGATAAAATTAAAATTGATAAGAATGAACTTAATATAAAAAATATAAAAATATTCATGTGGATCAAGGAGCTACAATGGATAACCAGAAAGCTCAAACAAGGTGATACAGTGCTCAAATATTCCTTAGAAGATGGTACGCTGTACTACCAAATTGGAGACGATGAGACTCAACGTTTGTATATTCCCGATGACGAAGATCTCCAAAAATCAAGTTATCTGTAAGAATTACGATGCAGTAACGGCAGGCCATCCTGGGTATTACAAAACCACCTACTTTGCAGTGCGTGAACAATACTACTGGCCAAAGATGATGAAGTACATCCAGCGATATTTCAATACATGCGAGATATGCCAACGCAATAAGGCGAGGCAAACAAAATAGCCAGGACTAGTGCGTTAGACATAATGGTAATTGTCCATCGCATCATAAAGTGAGCAAAATTTATTTGGACAGAAGCAACCGACAAAGAAACGGAGATTGCCAAAGCGTTCATGAAGATCTATGTGAAGTATCATGGCCTATTCAATAACCATTATATCTGATCGTGACTCTAAATTCACGGCTAAGGTATGAGATAGTATTGTGAGTGCGCTTGGGACGCAACACAACCTGTCATCCGCGTTTCGACCTCAAAATGACGGTCAAACGGAAAGAACGAATCGGGTTATCGAAGATTATCTACGAGGCGTCATTAATGTAGCCTAAACTAATTGGGACAGCTATCTGCACTTGGCAGAAATTACCCGCCACCAACGAGTACATTCTGCGATTGGAATGTCACCATTTGGAGCCGACTTAGTATGTACCCTATATGACAGATGATGTAGCATCGGATCCTGAGTTCAAAAATTTCGACGAAAAGCAATATTTCTTAATTCGGCAAGAAACACTTTTCAAGACCGCGCAAGTCCGAATGAGGGAAGCGCAAGAACGTGTGAAGTTCTACTACGACAAGAACGTATGAAGTTCTACTACGACAAGAACAGACTAAATCAGAACTTCGAAGTCAACGGCTTAGTGCTTTTGGACGACAAGAACCTGGACATCTGTCACAAAGGATATGCACAGTCGAAGAAACTGGCTTCACGATACATTGGGCTGTTATCGTATTGAAGTAGGTTTCGAAAGATTCTCGTGAGCAAGAAATATCGAAAAGATTGAAGTTGAAAGTTGCATCCAGTGTTCCAATGTCTTCGCCAAAATCGTATCGCGAAGACCCAAAACGAACGCAGCAAGTGGACAAAGTTGTCATAGCCGATGGAGCCGAAGGACTACTCGTTAAACCAGTAATCCTTATCGCAAGTAGAAGGAAAAGCCACAGTACTGATACGGTGGCTCGGCGAATCGAAAGATGACGCAACTTGCAAGCCCGTGAAGAATCTAACGCAGATTCCTAGACTCATTCATGTCTACTGGAACAACAAGAGACGAATTAAGCAGTATAAGAACTAGCCGTCTTATTGAAAGGAGGTCATGAGATGCAGTTGTGTTAGTGGCCGTATCATCAGTATTTGCAGCTACGTCATAAGACATACATGTATATACATAAATGTCTTTACCAAATTTCGCGGTTTAAGACCCTCAAGGAAGGCGTACATAAATGTGATTGGCTCAAATACACTCAGAACACTTAATATTGCGTATGGATATATATCAAGATGAGATAAACTACACTATGAGGTTCAAACACACTAACCTCAGTGTGGCAACCCGTCACACTGTCGCGTTTTTTAGCGACGGCTGTGCATTAGCACAGGCAGCGTCGAGGTTTGACAACACGAATAAGTCGAAATAAGGATGCTTGATTGAGGAGCAACATCCAATACAATTTGAAACGCCTGTATAAGAGACAGTGCGAAAGTCCTGGATCGACAGGAGAGTCGATCGTAGAGAATCTCGCTGTGGTTGCGCAACCTCAGCTAGAGGCAGTTGGAAAGGATTCTTCCCAAATAAAACTTGACGGAATTAGTCCCTAAGAAGCAAGATTCTATGGAAATAAGTTCTCAGAAACCTGTGGTCAAAGATCCCAGGTATCTTTGGAAACAAGTTCCAAAGACTATGCTGAGAATTAAAAGTCTCGGATCAAGTGTAGGCGCTTATACACTTGATCTGATAGCGCCTTCGAAGTAGACTTCAGAGATCATTCAACTGCCACGAAATGGTTCTCGCGTGATCTGCGTAGTGGCAAAAAAAATAGTCAAGCAGATCTCGGTACTTGTCACCAATCACTAATACTTGGCCAATAATTGGTAAGCAACAGTATTTTTTTAGAACGAACGGGTTCTCAGCAGCTCATCGTTGGAACAAAGTGTCCTCGGTGAGAAGACTCGAATTAAACATTTTACGTCTCTATCTTGAAGGTCGTTAACAACTTCTTTTTATAAGATTGGTCGAATTCAAGAATATGTTTCTGATTCGGTACCATAGGTTGCTTTAGGATAAAGACAATCGGCACAAATCGACCTGATACCAGGTTTAAAGCACTGTGTCATGGAGAAGTGGCCATGGCCTCGTGAACAAGTTTTAGCGATTGAAATCTACCAATCGGTTAGCAGCGGGTCATGTGAGGGAGTCAACCTTCCCACATAGCTCTCCAACCTCATGTCTGGTAAAAAGCAACAGGAGAGTGGAGCATTGTACACGCGTCAAGTAATTGAACGCTGCAACGGTACCGGCTCAAACGCCGATACCACGAAAAGACGTTATCATTGATGGTATGTCATAGAGTTCTATCTTTTCGTCAATGGATCTGTTGGATGGATTCTATAAGATCTTTAAGTTTGAACAGGATATTCTGGTCAAAGCAGCAAGCACTTCAAGCGAAATGCTATGTGAGTGGCTAGTTATGCCACAGGGGATTAGTAATGCCCCTGCGACATTCAACAGATGTGTAACCAATCTGTTGAGATCGGTGCCCGAGTTATTATGATAATACCTTCGTTCATAGCAAAGCCAAGAGTGGAAAGTCGGACGTTTTGAAGCACATCGTACCCACGTCCGAAAGGTTCTTACACATGTGCGTAAGCACAAGTTGTATGCAAATCTCAAGAAGTGTATGTTCGCTGCAAGCAAAATACCACTTTTTGGGTGAATCGTGCGTAAACACGGTATGCGCCCTGATCCGGAAAATATTAAGGCGATCACCGAATGGCCTAAGCGAGTCGATGTAAAGGGACCTCGAAAGTTACTCGTTTAGCGGCGTACTTACATAAGTACCCCCACAATTATACCGGAATGAAAGTACATCTCTCTTCTTTGTTAAAGAAAAATGTAAAGTGGTCATGGAACGCTGACCATCAGCTTTCTTTTGAGGTTTCAAGCGAAGGTTGATGCAATCACCAATCCTGACGATTGCTGACCAAGACTGACCATTTCATGTTGTCTGTGGCGCCAGCGATTTTGAAATCGGCTGTGCGTTAATGCAATATGACACAGACGGCGCAGAGCGCGTCGTCTGCTATTAATTGCGTCAGCTTCAACCAGCTGCACGCAATTATCCAGTGCATGACAAGGAACCCCTTGCCATAAAATATGCACTGGCTAAGTTTAGGTCTATCTCTTTGAAGATAGGCCATTCGTCTTAACGCACAACTGTAAGCAGTCCACACCTCTCGCAAAGAATGGTGAGATGGTTGTCTTTCTTTGCGGAGTATAACTTCTCCGTGGAATATAAACCAGGACGACTCAATGGTGTCGCTATGCTTTTTCGCGCTGGCCCGATTTCGAGCCGGCTGCGTAAAGTATCACTGAGAATAATCCCACTGTTGCAACAATAAGTGTTCCGTCATTAACATTACTTGACGACGTCAGACGACACTATCAAGAAGACAAGGCTCTTAAATGACTAGCGGATCTCCAAAAAATCATCACAACATTCCTTGAAAGAATTGTCGTAAATGTATCGATCCTCAAGGAACATTTACGACGCACAATGTTTTATTGCATTACACAGCCATTCCTGGCGAAACATCATCCCCACTCATACTGTTTTTGCGTTTACGCATCATTTATGAGTGCCATGCTGCACCAATAAGTGGCTATCGTGGACGTTCGAAAACTATTCTCACGATTAGTCATGACTTCTCTGACCACGCAAGTATGATTTTTTCCGCAAGTACATACGTGCTTGCGTAGTTTATTAACGGGTGAAACCTAGTGCTTCATCCCGTGCTCCGTTACAACCTCTGCCTGTTCCGGCAGAGTGTTGGCAATTTGTATCTATGGACTTCGTCTTCGGTTTCCCGAAGACGATCACGAAATAATGGAATTCTTGTGTTTGGTGATCGTTTTAGCAAGATGGTACATCTTGCTGCAGTACCGGATTCGATCACAGCCAAAGCTGTGCTCGTGCCTTTATTGACACGATATTTTGACTGCATGGGTTACCTTGTAAACGAGTCTTAGATCGAGCCCGAGGACTCGCTCGAGCAATGAACAATTTAGCTCTTAATCATCACGCATTGACCCTATGGTGATCGCGAAGAATACCAACGTTGATTCAATCAATATTTAAATGGGAAAACTCAGTAAGATAATTATTTTATAAAAATACTGAATGAATATATTAAAGTTTTTTAACGTTAAAAGATGAGTTTGTGGAAGATTACGGTAGCTATTAGATTATGCTATTACTGACTTTGATAACGATGCTGAAAGACTCAGCACCGAAATAGTAAGAGCAAAGGTGCTCTCGCTAATGAAGGGAATGACATATCCGCAGTGCGCATCGGTCGCACTCAAGACAAAAAATAACCGAGTCAACCGGATTATCCCTGCTGGCTAGAGAAGTAGTGGTCCGTTTCGTACAGTTTTCCATCGCTGATGTCGGGAGCCGACTGACGGAACTCTGACAAAAAGGGAAGAGCTAACATTTTTTCCATGTGATGTTAATGAGATGCATACTAGCACCACCAGTAGCATGCTTACCAAAGTGACCTTAACGATCACATCGTTCCTGGTGATTAATAATGACATCACTAGAGTTATCGTCGTTCATGGAGTCATCACAAGATTCCGCACCAAAAGGGGACGGAGTGTCAAACAACTTAGTCATCATGTCACTTTAGATACCTTAGGTTTAACGGATGTGGCATCGGGTGATCGGGGGGCCTTAACAGTTGCCACCGAGTCAGGCGATGACGCCGACTCGGCTCAGTCACGTAAAATGGGAGTAGCAGATGACTTTCACTGTCACCTGCTATAGGAGTAGCAGTCACTTCCAACTGGAGTAGGAGGTAAAAAAAGTTCTCCCCGCAGTAGACGCATTAGCGTGTACTGATACATTTGCATCGCTAACAGCTGCACTGAGTCGTGCAGCTGCCAGATTCTGCTGCCTCATACCATGCGCAATCAAAAGTTGGAATAAATATAAAATCAACAAGTCCTTACAGAGTACTCTCTGTCACTTACATCAGTCACTAAAGTGACTATTGTTGAAGGGGGGATAATGTAACGGAGTATCCTATTACAAAAATATTATCTTATAAAAATAATATTTATTATAAAAATTTTGACTTAATAATTCCAGTATTACTACATTGGTCATATTGACGCAATATAAAGTCAGTTCTATTGATTGGGTTATTTAAGTTTCAATAACCCCACCAATCGTTACAAGACAAGATTAGGCGACGCGCAAGGAGGCGCATTGCACAGTTAATTATTAATATATTAAAGCCAGTAAATAGAAGATCGTTAGGAAAGAACTTAATGTATAAATAAAGTTTTACTTTGTCTTAATTCTAAAGTCTTAGAATTCACCTTTAGTAGCTAAGACTTCTTGGCTGGTTAGAACCTTCCTCTTTGCATCGTGTACGTGAAGTAGTCGAGGCACCCCACCTTCACTGTAATCAGTGTAGGTTGACTAGTACTGTTATCAGTACTAGCAAAGGGTGCCCCGTTACATCATAACTATTATTAAACTTATCACACTGCGCAAAAAATATTATCGCCGTGGTGAAGGTATTGTGAAAGGATTATCGCGTCAAAACGTATCCCTCACGCAATTTGGGAGCATCAGCGTGAAAAATATTACAAATTCTAAGCCAACATTGTCAAATGGATGGAAGAGACGCACAATTTAATGGTTACGGAACCAACAATTTCAATCACGTAAAAATGGTGCAAAACTGCTGTATTTGGATACTGCGTCAGACAGTAACCAACATGACATAAAATCTCATTGCAAAGTTAATAACCCTCGCCTTAATGATACGCTATTTGATAGTTCAGCAACAGAAGAGCACATCAGTATCTCTGGTAAGACCTAAGAACAGCTTCGCATTTTTAAACTCTTCGCATCTAACGGAGGCTTTTATGTGCAGGCGAACTAATCAAAATCAAGGCTACCAAAAGAATTTAGAGATTTACCCTGGAGAGGACTTTCCGCAGTTTTCGAATGGATGGCTTACAAGATTCCACCGGCGCCACAACATTAAATCGCGCAAACGACACGGCAAAAGTGTTTCAGCAGATTTAAAAGCCTCTTAGGTTACACTTCCAAGGATACGTCAGAGTTTGATTGCGTACGAGCTCAAGACATATACAACATGAACGAGACAATTCTTTTCTGGCGCTTGCAAGCTGCCAACTCACTGGCAACAACACAACTTGGGGGCCATAAAAGAGCAAGGCATACATCACAACAACTATCTGCGCAAACGCTGATGGCTCAGATAAGCTTTCGTTGTGGGTGATTGACAAATTATTAAAGCTCGCTGCTTCAAAAAAAATAACCGATAAATATTAAGCTGCAAATGTCATGCTAACAGCAAAGTGTGAAGGACGCTTAATGTTTTCGCTCTACGTTAAGGCGTTTGATCAGCGGATGGAGAGACGTATGACTGTTCTCATCCTTGACAATTGCACTGCTCATTTCCAATTGAGAAATTGGCTGAGCAGAACATAAAGTTCAGAAATATTGTACCTATTTGCCTCCCGCCAAATGTAACCTTAAAATCCAGCCGTATAATCTGGAAATTTCAGGACATACTACCGGCGCCGATTCAATTTTTTGCTCCTTGATTACTCCGAAAAGAGCATTGATGAGCCTAGAAAACTCACAGTGCTGGAAGGAAATCGGCTGGCAATTCAAGCTTGGACATCTGATGTCTACCCAGAAGCAAATAAAAAATGTTTCTCTCATTGCAAAATATGAAATGATAGCTGCGACCCTTTTGAGCCGCCAATAGCCACAATAGACGACCTGCAAATGCTAGTACCAAGTCTCGAGTACCGCAATCAGTGAACATCGTCAAGTTGCTGAAGCACCCTGGCGATAATGAGGGCCTCATTGCACCTTGCAATTATCGATTCCGCCAGCTATGTGAGGAGAATGACGACGATGATAACATCAAGCCTCTCAAACATTTAACGCACAGTTGTGCAATTGTGTGCAGCATTTGTAACGGGGTGTATCGTTACATGAAATTAACACTAAAAGGTTGTTAATTAATATTATCTAAAAGATAGATAATATTTGGAGGAAATTACTTTATATAGTAATTTCCTGAATTCTTATCCATAAATAGGTATAGACCATTATGTCTATTTATTCCGCAGACTAATCAGCTGTAGAAGTAATCAAAGAGAGTTACGAGATAAGATAGATAAGAATTCATTTACATGTTTAGTATTAGTTTATAATATAGTTAGAGTTAACAAATAGAAAGAAGAGATACTTAATTATATTAAAACACTTTTCGTTTTACCCTCTTTAAGCTAGTTACCTTAAAGAGAAGTCTTCCTCTGCACGTACTAGTGTACGTGAAATAACGTAAGGCACCACTCGCAACTGAAGCAGTGGGAAGTGGGCTTGTACTGAAGCAGTACAAGTCGTAGTGCCCCGTTACAATACATATCGATGTCAATCGATTTGGTCACGTGCCACTTAAATGCGAAATTTTCTAGTTAATGTTGGTGTTGCCTATGTGACTGATTATTTATCGCTGCTGCTGCAGAGACTATTTCTGTAAAGCAATCCAAATTTACCAAATCGACAGGAATAAAAATAATATTTAACCACACAAGATGCATTACATTATCAATGACACCATAGTAAACTTGCTACATTCTGAAAAGCTCGA
>NC_090613.1:2851667-2853200 GCF_004359215.1 Bremia lactucae
ATATCTGGCGGCGACCACATTTGTTTTTCATACTAAATGGGATTTAAGTAACTAACTATTTTAAATTAATGAAAGGGTATTTTACCCATAAAGTAAATGTACCACAACAACGGTTCTCTAACCGATGTGTGCCCCATTACAGTTTCTATCTATTTAATACTAACTTAATTATAAACTGTCTCTCTCTTTGCGCGCGTTCAGCGCTGACTGGATAGTGAAGAAAGTAGATAAATTGGCCTGTATCTACCAACGGATAAGCTTTCCGAATATTACTACGTAAAAATAATATTCTCCAACTTTTTTCTAAGTTTTAGAAAAAATATCAATGATACTGGTATAAACACAACAAACACACACCCCTTTTGGTATAACCACACCCCCTCCCCGTCTGTATTGAATAAAGATGTAACGGGCTAAAGTTGCCCCTATGTTACACACCCCGTTAAGTACACTTGGTGTACTTAAGGGGATGGTCAGTTACTAAATTATAGTAATTAGACCCAGCACTCGGGTGTGGTGCACATTTGTGACCAACCCTTGTGTATGTGATGCACATGGATGCATTCACATTAGCAGGGATGACGCCCAGCGTCATCCGTGATGGCGGCTAGCGTCATCCGTTACGCGAGGTATCTCGAAAGATACGCTCGCAATACATATTAAATGTTATCTATAGAGATGACACTTTAATTGGTAAAAATAGGTATTTATATTTAATTCTATTAAATATAAAAATCAGTCTGAAAACTACTTTCTACTTGGTAAGTGCGCACGAGGAGACGGATTGCCGCTCCCGTGACGACACTTAACCAGAGTACTTAGTATGTTGGGTGAGGCCGCTTGCGCGCCCACCACAACTACCTCACTGCACGCAAAAGAAGCAGGTTTAACCGCTTCCTCGCTGTGCTAGGGTGTGTGTCTAAGTAGAGCGTGGCCGCATTACGACGTGCCCGCCTACACTTGGTAGCACTTGAAATCCTTCCCACGACCCGCATCTCTGCGTGTGTACGTGAGGATGAGCCTCAATATTGATTGGGCTCATTTTCCCCACCTCTCCGAACATCATCGGGAGGTGGCAGGGCTAATGGCGCAGGGACTTGGTGAACAAGCCCTGGCCAGGCTCCTGGGTAGTCCTCCTGAGCAACATGTTGCTCAGTTGGAGCAGTTTGAGGCATTTGTGCTCGGACAGCGGAGGGCCGCGTCCGAGGCACAGAGCCATGCTGCGGCGGAGTCCGTCACTCAGACTCAGGATGAGCTGAGGCATGAGCAGGCTCGGAGCGAGGCTCTCAACAGGACTGTTGAGATGCTCTCTACCCGGTCGCATCAGCTGAGGCCCATTCGGATCGACCCGCCCAAGTTCGATAAAACTGCGGCGCACACGATTGTCCACTGGCTTTAGCCGTGGAGCAATGCGTTGTCGCCCAGCTCATCGAGGACGACAGCCGGATGGTGTCGTACGCCATGTCGCATCTGCGCGGTAAGGCCTCAGAGTGGGCTTACTCGGCGCTTATGGCGGACAGAAAGGCGTTCCCT
>NC_090613.1:2860646-2948121 GCF_004359215.1 Bremia lactucae
TACTATCAGGTACTCATGAGAGAGTCCGATGTAGCCAAAACGGCAGTAAGCACCCCAAGCGGTATGCTTTGGGAGTGGCTTGTGATGCCCCAAGGTTTGAAAAACGCACCAGCGACATTCAACCGAGTGGTGGCTCACGTGATGCGTCAGCACCGTGCCTACGCGCCTCATTACTTTGACGATGTATTCGTGCATAGTAGGGCCGAGGACGGGCTGAGCGCAATAGAGTCGCACAAGCGTCATTTAGACGCTGTGTTGCAGACTTTAAAGGACGCCCAATTGTACGTCAACTTGCAAAAGTGCGTCATAGGGGTCCCTGAGATACCTGTACTGGGCTGCATCGTTGGTACACATGGTGTACGAGCAGACCCAGACAAGGTAAAATCAGTAAAGGAATGGCCAATCCCACGGCATGTGAAGGATTTGCGCCAATTCCTAGGGCTCGCTAATTACTTGCATAAGTATAGCAAGAATTATGCGGAGCAAACTAAACCATTATCTGATCTCCTTAAAAAGGACACAGAATGGGTTTGGTTAAAAGAACAAGAAGATGCGTTCACATCAGTGAAGCAATCTCTTGTAGAGGCACCGGTCTTGGCATTGCCAGACGCGGATAAGCCCTTTAGCGTCGTCTGCGATGCAAGTAATTTTGCAATCGGCAGCGCGCTCATGCAGAAGGATGACGACGGCGTTGACCGCGTCATCTCTTATCAGTCCTGGCTATTAAAAGCCGCGGAACTGAATTACCCTGTGCATGACAAAGAGCTACTTTCAATAAAGTATGCTCTTGTCAAGTTTCGTGTGCACCTATTGGGCACCGAACCATTTGTGTCCTATACGGATCACGCATCACTGCGGACCGCAATAAACTCACCTCTCGCCTAGAATGGCAAGATGGCTCACATTCTTCTCTGAATTTGATTTCAAAGTTGAATATAAGCCGGGTAAGTCAAATGTCTTGGCTGACGCTTTATCGCGCAGACCAGACTTCGAGGTTAGACACCAAGAAAGTGTGTCTAGTGCGAAAGCACAATTTCAGCCGTCGACGTTGGCAGCCATTCGTTCACGCAGCCGCGATCGACGATCATACTATCCATATGCCCCCGAGCCTCATAATAGGTCTCGTAGTCGCTCGGGTGCTCGTCGCCGCTGGTAGAGCTGCCAGAGAGCGTCTCGGCTCGCAAAAATCGTAGGTGGGCGCTCTAAGTCCGTTATCCCTTGAAGACGACGCTGACGATGACTGAAACCCAGTCCTGACTGAGAACGTACAGACTCGTTCTGCTAAGGTCGTCCCAAGGCAGCGGTATTAATTGACGAATAAGCTCAATCAGCCCCTGTTGCTCCCGTCGAGTCCGTTCAGCGGCCGCAGTCGCTACAGCCGCGCGATCACAAGTACTCTCGGCTTTATCACGAGCGTTCAGTAGTCCATTCCCGGGACTTCAGCGTTGACCCAAAGAAAGTGCAGCTAATAGTTCGAGTGGTCAGGCGCCCGATTGTGTGAATTGGGGCTTATCATCCGAAATGTTCCGCCGTGATGCTACTTTTCCACTGGTCGATTCATCGCGTACACGACGCTGGATCGTCAATCGTATTGTCGGTCACTAAGATCGCCATTTCCACGCGCCGAGTAGTGAATCGGTGCCCCACGAAGCTTTGAGCCGAGAAGCATTACAAGGCTTGCTGGTTGGGATATCCACGTGCTGGCGATACCTGGGAGCCTCAAAGAACGTTAGCTTATAATGTCTCTGACGTAATCGCGTTCGAGTCCAATACGAGGACAAAAAAACGCGTCCAATTCTGTTGTGGCGCAGAGAGCGGAGAAGGTACGATGGGACGGTTGCAATGGGGCTTGTGAGGACATGGTAGGTTTAGCACGCTGGCAAGTCTCAGAATACGTTCCATGTAGGAATATACATTTACATTCGCGGCAAGAAAAACACCGGAGAGTTGTCCGCCCATATCTTTTCGCGATTCAAGTAGCCACTGTCGTAGAGCTCATAAAGAAACGGGCTGAAAGATCGTCATCACCAGGGACGACAACACGCGGGAAATCGATGACGTCCATGACCACCAAGCGCTTAGCGCTTGATGTTGTCGCGTATTAATTTCGTCAATTCCGCGACTGAATACGCACTAGGATATCGAACATGATTGATGATTCCCGGCTAGAATGAATCGTTCGCGTAAGACTTAGAGGTCTGAGTCCGGATCGGTAGAACAGGTCTCGAATTAACACGTTAAATCCTATATCATTACAACACACACAAATTTCGTCGTCATTAGCACTCTGTTCTCGCAGTCGTACGATACATACAATGGCTATTATAGGACTGCCTATAACATAAGTATATATAGGGCTTATTCATAATTACCTAAATAGGTATCTGCACTATTCGACTCACGGATCTACTGGGGAAGACCTATACTCTATTGAACTTCTAGGAGGTGGGAGTAAACAGGAACTAGCCCCAATTAGCTCAGTGCAAATGGCACGGAGGGTGAGTACAAGCCTGGCTTGTTAGTCGCTTAAGCGACTGTGAATGTACGCGGGCACGTCGTAATGCGGCCACGCTCTACTTAAGCACACACCCTAGCACAGCGAGGAAGCGGTTTACACCTGCTTCTCTAGCGTGCAGTGAGGTAGTTGTGGTGGGCGCGCAAGCGACCTCACCCAACACACTAAGAACTCTGGTAAAGTGTCGTCACGGGAGCGGTAATCCGTCTCCTCGTGCGCACTTTCCAAGTAGGTAGTAATTTTCAGACTGATTTATATTTAATCGTATTAAATATAAATACCTATTTTTACCAATTAAAATGTCTTCTCTATAGATAACACTTAATATGTATTGCGAGCGTATCTTCTAGATACCTCGCGTAACGGGTGACGCTGGGCGTCATCCCTCCTAATGTGAATGCACCCATGTGCATCACATCCACAAGGGTTGGTCACAAATGTGCACCACACCCGAGCGTTGGGTCTAATTACTATTATTTAGTAATTGACCATCCCCTTAAGTACCAAATGTACTTAATGGGGACTGTGTAACATTAGGGCAACTTTAGCCCGTTACAGTGATGGGCTTACAATCACTGTTCGTTTAGCGACTGAGACTCGTGTCACTGTTCCTAAAGTTCCGTTAATCTTAGGTATGAAGTTTCTGGACTTTGACAGGGTGGAACGTTGTCTCGTCCTAGATTTGGATTCGATATATAGTCTCATCCTTGGTATGGCCTGGCTTAAGCGCCATGAGCCATGGGTCGATTGGAGGTCTAAGACTTAGGCGCCGCGCGCAATGTTCCTAGCAAAGTTTTGGAGAGTCATGAATTCACCTTTGCTAGGCAACAAAAGCGCCACTGGCGCGAATCACTGACTATATCTGTAGGTGTAATAGACATTGGAATGTCTGAGTTAATAAACTCCAATGTTAAAAACATTAATTTTGAGCCCGACTCAGAAAAAGGAGGTGGAACGGCACGTACTCCGTCGAGTGACACTCGTTGTAATAACGATTCACTGAAAGCTGAAAGCATTGTTGGCCTAAGGCTAAGTCATCAAGGATGTAATATTCTGAGATACGTGGAGTGGCACGTCTAAGTCCACCGAGTATGGTCGGCCGAGGTGGCATCTTAGTAGTGACACTATTGGCGGTTCACCAGGGCATTTCTGGCTCATACCGTTCTAATGCACCTGAAGTCACACGTAAACGGTCGCTGGACGAGGAAGTTAAGTTACCTAACTCCTTGTCGGATGTCAAATTAGACACCAGCTCTGGTATAAATCCAATACAGGCTGAATAATTTGGGGACGTGAATACCCTGGCCTCTAAAAGGCGTAATGTCCCTACTCCAAGGCAAGGGAGACGCGATGCGTTTATACCCTCACAAAGTAATACGAGCTAGTAATTGCATATGCTTGTAAATTGTGTAACCGGTAAATTCGAGCGATAATTTAGCCTTGCGGCAATCCCACCGTTACATGCTCTTTCAGAGCTAGACGAAATGTCTATTGATGAGTGCGGTCGAGCCTTAAAGGCTGGCGACTTATCTCGTTCGACCAACGATTGATTAAACTCATCGTCACTTCTAGACGAAGCTGTCCTGGATGACACAAAAGCTGCACTTAGTGCACAGAGTGGTCATCGATTATTAAAGACCCTGCGGATCCATTATATTCCTTCATTGAAAGATTCTAAGATGTGGTAAGTATACCAAACCACCATCTGTTTCACCTCCGGAAAGAGGCGCACGTCATGAAATTGACTTGGTTCGGGGAACCAAATATTGTGTCCACGACAGTGGCATTTACCAAGGGAACAATGCGACGTCATTGACGATTTCTTCCGTGCTAACCACGAGGCTGGAATGGTACGAGAAAGAAATATCTTCATTCGACACCGACATTTGTATCAAAAAGTCAAATGGCAAATGGCATATTGTACATGCTTATAATAAGCTCAATGCTGCCACTATGCCAAAACAAACCCCCAATCCCTAAAAGAATGTTCTCCAGAACAATATGGCGGTATGTACAATGTACGGTGCCCTAAACTTAGTCGATGGTAACAACCAACTGCTCATGCGAGCTAGTGATATTCCGCTTTTTACGGCAATTATCACCCCAAGCGGTATGCTATGGGAGTAGTTGATTATGCCGCAAGGGCTCTCCAACGCCCCGGCTACAATTTGTCGTCTTGTGACGCAACTGTTCCGGCCCCATCGAAATTACGCACAGACCTATTTTGATGACATTTTTGTCCATAATCATGCGAAGCAGGGTCGGTCGACATCGAAAACCATTTAGACCATTTGCGAGCAGTGCTCGAGTGTAGGCGCACCAATAAATTGTAAACCAATGCATCTGAATTTGGCGCAGAAGGAAAAAAAATTCTTACGGTGCTTCATTGGGAAGCGAGGCCATAGAGCGGATCCCGCTAAGGTAAAAGCCATTGTAGATTGGCCGGTTTCTAAAACCCAAAAGGAGCTGCGTAAGTGGTTGGGTCCCGCCAATTATTTACACAAATATAGCAGAAATTACGCTGTTATAGCTAGGCCATTATCTAATCTCCTTAAAAAGGATACAGACTGGTTTTTGGACAAGCACAGAGCATTAAGCTTCTCAAGCAGTTAAGGATAATCTTATCGATGCCCCGATTCTGGCACTGCCAAATCCAATTGGCCTTTTAGTGTTGTCTGTGACGCATCGGATTTTGCCATTGTCAGTGCTTTGTTACAAACAGATGCTGATGAGCGTGAACGTGTAATAGCGTATAGACAGATTAAAGGTGCGGAAAAGTACAACCCAGTCCATGACAAAAAGTCACTTGCAATGAAGAATGCTCTCGTCAAAATCTGAGTTCATCTGCTAGGCTCTAAGCCGCTTCTGATATATATAGATCACGCTCCATTACGCACTAAAAGTAAGTCACCTCATATATCACAGAGAATGGCTCGATGGCTTTCAATTTTCGCCAAATACAGTTCTTAGGTGAAATATAAGCCTGGCAAGCAGAATGTTTTGGCTGATGCGATATCACGCAGGCCGGATTATGAGCTCTCTCCTTTACAGACTATAACGTCAGCTATTACTGGATTAATCCGTGCGGCTTACGCCAAGGATGAACAGTGTGTGGCTCTGCTACGAGCGTGTAAAAGCACTGAGTCGAACATTAATTGTCGGCACGTTTGCACGAGCTTACATCGATTTTCTTCGATAACGACCTGTTGCTATATTGCACGACGCTGAGAATCCTCCGCACGTCGTTGTTTCTCATGATTTGAAGTACCGACTCTATGAGGCATATGATGCTGTCCTTGGTGGTCATCTCGGAAGAAAAAAGTACCTATGGCTTCGCGAGCCAGATATATTGGTCATTCAAGCTCTACAATCGGTAAGCACATCCGTTCGCACATGCGAAACTTGACAACGGTTCAAGCTCTGGGCTCATGCTGTTGCGCCACCGGCAAGTCTGCCCAGGGTGTTGGAAGTTCATTAGTTTGGATGCGTTTAGCCTACCATAAGATTCGGCCGGCAACTCCGGCGTTGTGGTCTTTGTTGACAGGTCGAGCAAAATGGCCCACTTAGCGGCTGTGCCGGATACCATTGGTGGTGAAGGCACAGCAAGGCTGTTCATCTATCGCGTGTTTCGACAACATGATTTGCCAGTAGCAATTATCTCTGATCGAGACCCCCGTTTCACGGGTAAATTCTGGTAATCAATTTTCCGAGTGCTTGGCACCAGATTGGACATGTCCACCGCGGACCATCCGCAGACCGTTGGTCAAACTGAACGTGTCAATCGCGTCATTAACGACGTTTTACACAGTGTGTGTGCTTAGACACCAAAGCGCTGGAGCTCAATGCCCCCAGTAGTAGAATTTGCGTCAAATTATGCTGTACATGCCTCTACAGGCTATATTTTGTTCTACGTAAACGGTCTCACCCGCCCACGTGTTTCGTAAACGATACCACTACGTGGTTCAGGGCTTGGTGGGGGATAATTAGCCGTAGACTTGATAAAATCAGTCCTGTTACACTTCGAAAGCAAGAAAGCGAATTTCTGACAACGCGATTAAGTGTTCTAAGACATGTGCGTGACACAATGGCTGGTAGCCAAGACAAACAAAAAGAACAGGCAGAGGCCAAAGGAAGAAGGATTTTTATTCTTATGCGGTCGGAGACCGAGTTCTATTCAACGCTAAAAATCTACCTACAAACTTGGTTTCCGCGGATTTCGAGACCAAACTGCGCCCGCGCTTAATTGGACCATTTACGGTCGTGGCCAAGAAAGGCCCAGCGTACACGCTAAAACTTTCCTAGCACGCTAAGTACACACCCAGTGTTCTATGTCGGCTTACTTAAGCCATACCGCGCCCCTTCACACGTGGCGTTAAAGACACTTTCGCCGAGACAGGCGGTCGTGCCGCAGATTGCCGCATACTTATCAATGTGTGTAGCTGGCCCGCTTTACGAGAATGTTGACGTTTCAACGTTGAAAAACGGGTTTGAACTGCCCTAAAAGAGCCTTTAATCCGAGCAAAGCCCTCGCGAAGAAGTTGCACCTCGTGCTTTAAGGTAATAAACACTTCCACCGATATTTCGGCTCCTTTTCACGTTGCTCGATGAGCGAGGGAACCTTCAGTTTCACGTGGAGAAGCTTCAAAGCGACGTCGTCGCAAGGGCAATGCCAATATCTGGTTAAGTGGCTTGGGTACCCCTCGTAAATTCTTGGGGGTTGATGTACCTCTTCGGCAAGATTGCTCGTACGACGTTGACGTTTTTGAGCGCCGCGCTCAGGGTCAACTTGCGTCAAACGACGCTTCGCACCAATAGAGGTTCTAATAAATGGATATCTAGCCTCAGTGCGGCTTGGATCCATGATCGCGAGTGCAACTGAAGCACCTGGAGTGCTGGCTAGATGTATCCTCGTTGTGAGGTAGATACGCCGGTCGTAACTGGCCTTTGGCCTTAAGCTTTGCGAAATCAAAGCGAAGCTCCATTCCAAATGAATATCAGTCACATCCGCAGATTCTCTTATCAACCAGATGTTGTGGAGGGTGGCGGGCCCGATGGAAGCAGTTCTCATTCGAAGCATCGTTTTCGCGATTTCATTCGGAAGCAGGACGACCTCATTGAAGTCACCGAAGCCCACGGGCCTGATCTCGCAAAAGCGTCGAATACTGACGTCGCGTTACTTGGGCGTAAAGTATTGCTCATGAAGAGCGTCGCGAGCAGCGGATTCCTCCGGCATCCTCGCATTGGGTCCGGAGGTCCAGATGGCCGAGCTGCGACCCGTAACCTCTTCGAAGCGCTCTTCCACACTTAGTCGAGTGAGACGATATTTTGCATTCACAAGGTCTGCAGCTCGACGACGGGCTTTTTACTCTCTGAGGATCGCCTGCTTTTGCTCTTCATCGAGTGGGTTCGTAATAGTGTTGGATTCAGGGTGCTGAGGCCTGCGCAAATCAGCTAAAACATCCGCAGCACCACGTTCTGGGAACGGATTTGGAACCCGACGAGATTCGTCCACACGGCGAGGCGTGTAGAAGCTTCGCTCCTTTTTCTGATTCTCCGATGGAGTATGACTTTCATAGTCCACTATCATCTCATCGTTAGGAAGGAGCTAAGAGTCTTTACCTCACGCTTTGTTGTCATCAGACAAACGAATGCAAAACACAACCGAACGGTTAGCTGTTTAAATTCCAACTTTTAAGAGGAAATGAAGCGAATCTTGTCACTCGGTGTCAACAGTCGGATACACTTCGTTCACATGACCGTTTTTTGTGTGGTATTTACTATATGGGTAAAGTACCCTTTTGTTCTAAATCAGATAATTACCCACTGCAATCCCATTTGTTAGGGTAACATTCGTGGCAGCCGCCAGATATAAATCTGGCGGCCGAAATCTATATTAATTTAGCTAGGGAAAGGTTTCAAATTTAGAAAACCAAATATACTTCATTTGCCTTTTGATCTTACAGCTTCTAGTGGATTCCTAAAGCTTGCGCGTGATCTACTAGAAAAAGAAACCTTTCTAAAGGATTATACGCTCGGGCACTAGTTGCCACTTGGTTCCACGAACCTCTAAATTCCTTGAACTAGGATTCATTAAGCTCTACTAGCTTGTACAACTCACTGAGTTGTTGAATCTAAGTGACTCTCTGAGTCTATAAGTCTTCATCTGACAGAAGGAGGAAGGTGCATCCGCTTATCATATGGTAGTTATCGATAAAAGCGAGTGTCGCGATCTATTCTTCCAGATATGTTTAGTCGCACCGAATGTTCTTATGAAAAATTAAATTTAACTAATAATACTCGTTTTCAAGTTCTTAGCTTGTTAATCTAACATGTTATTGTCTACTAATCTCCAGACTTATAACGAACTTGTCAAAATTACCAAATTAAAGAAGATAAAAATCGCGTTTAATTGCACTAAGTGTACGGGGGCCTCCCCTTTACATTTTCAAAGGGGTCTTTTAACCTGTAGGAATTGTTAAATAACCTGTAGGAATTGTTAAATAACCTATATCGATTTCTTAAGATTATACTTCTCCATCGTCGTCGGGTATTTAGTGGTTTGTTGAAGCGCTATGCACTTAGCTCTATCTTAATAAATCGGAACGACCCCAACAGCCGAGATTAATTCGCATGCCTTGTCCACCGATGGGCCTGAAAAATCATGACCCTTTATATAAAGTGGGCTACTGCCAATAAATTGTCCGACTAAGTTTCCCAGAATTACATAATTTTGGATTAAAATTTTCAGATTTTTAAAAGAACAAAAAATATCCATAATAGGTTCCTTTTGTGCGATTCGGTTATGTTAGGGAATGCGGACGAATAGAATTCACAGCCCATCAATAATCAATTCGTTAATTCCAATGAGGGGACATCGACCCCTCTTCACAAGTTGGTAAGAGTATCAGTCTCGGTTGTCAGCGTGTTATGACCCGAAATAAATCATGTAAGCAGAAAGGTCCGCTGATCTACTCTGGTCCAGATCAGGCTCAAGAAGAGGTCATGCAAGTCACCGGTATCAAGACAATTTAAACCTCTTGGACTTAAAACATATCTAACGAGCACGATTCAGGACCAAACTGTGTTTTTTTTGTTCTGCGGCCGTAGCAGTCGCTGCCCACACACAGCGTGACCAAAATTATCAGCGCCTTTTGTGCACTGTTCCCGCGATGTTCAATTAGTACCACAAGCACTTTAGGAACATACAATGCTATCATACGAGTGCCCCCATGTGATTATATTATGGTGTGACGCAAATATAAGAATAGCCGTCATTGGGGGCTGTCACAACTGACAAAGTCGATTCAAGTAACCTATTATGGTCTAACCCAAGAATCAGTCCTAGTAGACACAAAAAAGCAGCTCACACACGGCGTATTTATCAACATTAAATAGTTTAACGAGCTAAAGTTGTCCTATGTTAGACAATCCCCATTAAGAGCATTTTGTGTACTTATGGGATTGTCAATTACAAAAGTGAAGTAATAAGACCCTCCATTTGGTTGTAGCTCACATTGCGACCCACCCTTGTGTATGTGATGCACATAGGTGCATTTACATTAGGAGGGATGTCTAGCGTCATCCGTGATGACGGCTAGCGTCATCCAAGATACAAGGTATTTGGAATAATACGCTCGCAATACATATCAGCGCATATCTACAGAAATGGCATTTATGATTGGTTAGAATAGGTTTTATATTTAATACGATAATATAATATACATCAGTCTTAAAATTTCTTTTTGGTTGACAAGTGCGCACGTGAAGCCGGATTTCCGCTCCCGCGACGTCACTGAAACAAAGGTTTCTAGTTCGTTGAGTGCGGTCGCTTAGGCCCACCAACTACTTCACTGCACGTGCAAAAGAGGGTCAAACACCTTTCTCACTGGTGCGTAAGTAGAGCGTGGCTGCTATAGTAGCGCCCACCTACACTTTGTAGCACGAGTAGTCCTTCTCACGACCCGTCTCTCTGAGCATGTCAGTGAGGATGAGCCTCAATATCGATTGGGCTCATTTCCTTCACCTCTTCGAATCTCATAGAGAGGTGACAGAGCACTTGGCGTAGGGGTATGGCGAACAAGCCCTGGCCAGGATCTTGGGCAGTCCTTCTGAGCAACATGTTGCTCTGTTTGAGAAGTTTGAGGCGTTCGGGATAGTCCGTCACTAAGACTCATGATGAGCTGTGGCATGAGCAGGCTTGGAGCGAGGCACTCAAAAGGACTGTTCAGATGCTCTCCGCCCGGTCGCATCAGCCGAGGCCCATTCGGATCGACCCGCCAAAGTTCGATGGAACTGCAGTGCGCACGATTGTCCAGTGCTGTTAGCCGTGGAGCAATGCGGTGTGGCGCAGCTCATTGAGGACGACACTCGGATAGTGTCATGGCTTACTCGGCGCTTATAGTGAATTTTAAGGCGTTCCCTTTATGGGCGATCTTTAAGACAAAGATTTGCGCCATGTATCAGCCGCCGAACAACAAGTGTTGCTTCAGGCTCGCTTCTTTGGAGCGCGACAGGCAAAAGCGATCTCTGCGAGGGTATGTTCAGGATATGCGCTCGCTCTCGGAGTTCATTACCGTGGGTTTGGTTTCGGAGTATATTTAGGTGCCCACGTTTATGAACGGACTACGGCACCGCCCATCGCGACAAGCCCTTTTTAGCGAGATGCCGTCGACGATGGAAGAGGCAATCCAAATTGCCCTAGTTGAGGAGCAATCCTTCAACAGTGCCTCGGCGATTGCTTGTTGGATAAGCCGTCGGCCGAGAGGTCATATGCCACTCCCATGGAGTTGGGCAATGCAGATGTTGTCTGTTTTAATTGCGGCAAGAGCGGAAAGAGTGGCCCTATGATGGCTCGCTGCTATACCAGATTTCCAGCTGGTGCGAAGACGCCCAGCGAGAGAAATCCCTTCCCAAAGGGCGATGGCAAGAGCCAGCGTGCGAGACGAATGGTTCTGCATTGACCACTGAGGAGTCGAAAAATGCAGGAGCGCAGTTGGGGCGGGATGCCCTTCATGACGCGGACCCTGAAGCTACCACTAAGTTCAGAGTTATCGAACAAATGGGTAGCATAGTTTCTGAGGTCTCGAAGTCTCGAACCTCAACCCTGCTCTTCTATAGCGCTCGATTACAAAGCTATGATCAGGTGATGACCCTCCCTGTGGATTTATGTGCATCACAGATTTTGTAAAAATTGCGGCTTACAGACCGGCGATGATTTAGTCGCTTTGCCAGGATGGCAAGCGAGAGGAGGCGACCATTCATTCAGCAAACGGCGCGATCGTAAATTCGGAGGGAATTCTAGTTGAACTCGCCTTCAGCTTTAGCGAATTCTCTTGTAAGGAGAAGCTCACGTATGGAGAGTCCGTATGACCTCATCCTAGGCATGCCATAGATGGTAGAACACCAACCATGGATAGAGTGGCGTACACGTACAGTTGTGAACTCTACGCAAGACACCGGAAAGGATGTGCTCCTGCGAGAGGCCTATACAACTGATGTCGTGTCGAACACAGTTAAGAGTGCGTTGACGGGATGTCAAACGTCACCAATTCCCTACCCAGCTCGTGGAGACTGAGGTAGCGAAAAGACGATGACAAGTAGTCATGCGTCTGAATGTCCTGCAAAGAACCAAAGCCTGTGGTAGTAGACGGCGAGCTGACAGGTAGTCAAGCGTCGTATGGTACGGCACAGTGTCTAGAGCCTGGTGCGGCTGGACGGGGTGAGTTAGCCAGGAGAGCAGCGGCACCTGCTTCACAGTCAGAGGGCTTGTTTACTTGAAAAACGAGTACCCCGCAGGTTAGAAGGATCAAAGGCACGTCAAAACGAGTGATAGTTGGATCGATCCAAATTGAAGAGATTGGGCCTTCGAACGAGGTGTTCGAGGCCGTCAAAGACGAACTTGCGAAGGCATTTTCAGTTGAGGTGCTCCGGCAAGTCGTAAAATCTGGTGAGAAGATAGTAAAACTCTTGGAGATTTAATGGGGTCTGTTTCTTGCCGAATTAAAGGACGGAATGATCCGAAATAGTCACACCAGTTCCAGAAGAGAACTTGGTGACTGGTTCTCGTCGTCCAAAATAGACGAGCGTCCTAAGAACGGACAAAAAGAAACGGTTCGCTGCTCAAGGATATAATGCCTTGAGAACCAGTCCGTTTGTTAAGGTTATGTGGAAAAATCGTGATGTGTTCCCAGAAGAAGTGCCGAGCCGCCTACCAGTAGACAGGGACATGGGCACGAAATTGACCTCGAACCTGGCACTAAGTATGTGTGTATGTGTGACCAGGCAATGGTCATTGCCGAAAGAAAAAATCGATTTATCGACGAGTCATTCGAAAAACGAGCCAAAGCGGAACATGCCCGTGAGAATAAATCTCCTCACTGCAGCCCGACCTTTTGTGTGCGTAAAGCCAGAGGTGGATGGCGCGTGTTTCACGCTAACAATAGCTGAATACGGCCACCATTCCGGCACAAAACGCCAAAACTCGCGGAAAGATGTTTTTAACCCCATGGGAAAGTCAAATTTCTTTTCCGCGTTGGATTCAAAGGATGACTACTATCAGGTACTCTTGAGAGAGTCAGATATAGCCAAAATGGCAGTAAGCACCCCAAGCCGTTTGCGTTGGGAGTGACTTGTGATGCCCGAAGGTTTGATAAACGCACCAGGGACATTCAACCTTGTGGTGGCTCACGTGATGCGTCAGCATCATGCCTACGCGTCCATCGCTTTTACGATGCATTCGTTCATAGCAGGGCCCGGGATGGACTTAGCGAAATCGAGTCACATAAGCGTCATTTAGACGCTGTGTTGCAGACTCTGGCGGACGTCCAATTGTACGTCAACTTGCAAAAGCGCGTCATAGGGGTCTTCAAAGTACCTGTGCTGGGCTGCATCGTAGGTACACATGGTGTACGAGCATACCCAGACAAGGTAAAATTGTAAAGGAATGTCCAATCCAACGGCATGGAAATAATTTGCGCCGATTTGTAGGGCTCGCTAAATACTTTCATAAGTATAGCAAGAATTATGCGGACCGAACTAAGCCTTCGTCTGACCTACTTAAGAGGACGCAGAATGGGTTTGAATAAAAGAACAAGAAGATGCGTTCACTTCTGTGAAGCAATCTCTTGTAGAGGCACCACTCTTAACATTACCAGACGTGGACAAGCCCTTTAGCGCCGTCTGCGCTGCAAGCAATTTTGCAAACGGCAGCGCGCTCATGCAAAAGGATGACGACGGAGTTGACCCTGTCATTTTTTATCAATCTCGGCTTTTGAAAGCCGCAAAGCTGAATTACCTTGTGCATTACAAGGCTACTTTTAATAAAGTATGCTTTTGTTAAGTTTCCGATGCACCTATTGGGCACCGAGCCGTTTGTGGTTTAAACGGATCACGCATCATTTCAGACCGCAATAAACTCACCACACCTCTCTCCTAGAATGGCAAGATGGCTTACATTCTTCTCTGAATTCAATTCAATTCAAAGTTGAATACAAGCCGGGTAAGTCGAATGTCTTGGCTGACGTGTTGTCGCGCAGACCATACTTCGAGGTAAGACACTAAGAAAGTGTGTCTCGTGCTAAGGCACAAGTTGAGCCGTCAACATAGGCAGCCAGTAAGGTCCACCACGTAACGAGATCGTTAGCCTCTAATAAAAAAGAGAGCTACAGTCAGGACGAATATTGTCGCCGGTGGACAAAACGTTTCCTTTCCGTCGCACCTGAAGGCTAAGCTAAGTCGCTTTAGCTACAGCGATGGCCTTTTATGGCATCAGCTATCACATTGTGACCCCCTGAGAATCCATGTCCCTCATGACACAGATCTCAAGCTGAAAATACTTCACGAGCTCCACGATGCACCATTGAGTGGGCATCTGGGCTGTGAAACTGAGTGTCAGAGGAATTCTGGTGGGCACACCTATATCAATGGGTGGCCAACTATATTCGTTCCTGCGAACAGTATCAGCGCATAAAGCCTCCACCGTCTAGCAATGCGGTGGTGAAGCCGCTTCCGATTCCAATGGATCGTTGGAAGTTGACCAGTCTGGACGACAGGTTTTGCTGCCGCCTGACTACAAGGGTTGGACGAGGCTCGTCGTCTTTGTAGACAGACTAAGCAAAATGGGGCGTTTAACATTATGTAAAACATCGATCACATGAATTGAGGCAGCTCTCTTGTTCCTGAACCATGTATATTGACTATACAAGATGCCCGAGTCCATAGTATTCGACCGGGATCCACGTTTTAAGTCTGATTTCCGGCTACATGTTTTTGAGCTGCTAGGTAGCAAGCTCCACATGTTGACCACATAACATCCTCAGAGCGATGTACAAACAGAACGTGCCAATCGGAACGTGCCGGATGCATTACGCACGATAGCGACTCCCAGTAATGGAGCAAACAATTGCCATTTGTGGAGTTCGCTACTACTTACAGTGTCCACGCCAGTACGGGTGAGACACCGTTATATATAAATGGACTGCAACATCCTCGGACGCCAGTCTCGTTTGTGCGCAGCCCGAATATTAATGGGGGCCCTCACTATGTCGATGCAATGAAAAAAGAGGGGCAGTTTAAGAACTGCCCGCGTGACCCTGCCAGTTAAGCAGTGGTCACGAAACCTGAAGGTGTCAATAAAAGCACGTCCTATGACCGACCTCTCGGCGGTGTCAAAGGCAAGTTAGATGCAGAAAGCGTGAGCGAAGCTCAATCCTTTGTGGATGATCGATTAGCCATCATACGAAAAGTCCGTAACGCGATGGCAAGCGCACAGGACAAGCAAAGTTATTATGCAGACCAAAGTGGTCGCAAAAACAACGAGCGCTTTACAGCTAGAAAAAAGTACTATTAAGTACTGCTTCCCTACCTAAAACTGCAGTTTCTGTACTACCCGGAGGTATTACGAAATTACTGCCGCGTTTCATGGGGCCACTTACAATGGTCAAGGGGGCTGAAGACCTAATTTATAGGCTCACCCTCCCGCCGTACATATAAAAGCACGCCGTCTTTACGTGAGCCGTCTGAAACGATATATTGATTCACAAGAAATCACATACCCACGTGCGTCAAGGATGGGTCTAATTACTTCACTTAAGTAATTAATCATCCCCTTAAGTACACTTTGTGTACTTAACAAGATTGTGTAACATAGGGCAATTTTAGCCCGTTGCACCATCCCCCCTTTAACAACGAATTTAGGTATTGCAAATTTGTCGAAGAATAATGAGGGACTGCGACCAGTTTAACGCGTTGCTCTAGTCCTCTTAGTCACCCTAGCACTCACACGGCGCCAACCACGCTACCTATGAGGGGCAAAGATGATGTATCGTCTGTAAAGACGCCCTCACAACCACGCACAAAGCGTACGAGACGCGTTAGCACGCCGCCGTCGCTCGGTGTCACAGTTAAAACGCCGACAGCTACTGCTGCTGTCGCGCTAACTTGACGTACAGATTCATCCCCCTTTCACAATGAGGATGTAGATCTGTCGCTTACTGTTGACTACAATACATCGATCCGCTGCCATCACCCCATAGTAATGATGAGTACAGCGAGCTAGTGAGGATGGATGATGGCGATTTATTGCCCATCCTAACTTCTCTCATTGCTCCTAACATGGAGACGCCCAACGATGCGAGGGCCAATTTGCCTCACGTCGACAAAGTAACTGTCTCGTCGTCTGCGCTAGCTAGCACAGTTTCCATTCGTGAGAGCGCTGCCCATCCAGGCGCAGCTGCTTCTCAGTCGGGTAGAACGACACAACCTGTCGTTCAGGCCATCTTCACAATGGGTATGACACAGAAGAGCCTGAACGTAAAGCTCCACCGACGGCACGTGAACGTGTCCAGTCAGTGTCAAAAGTCAGTCGTATTAAAAGCGGCTTTGTGACTGGTGGCATACCACCAATGCCACCTTCATCCGAATGACCTTATTCGGATACGAGTGCGTCGCTCCTAGATCGCCTATTCTAGATGCACATAATTAATATGGCATCTATAGTTCGTAGAAGGCTCAGAGAATCTACTTAGTTGTGTTTCCCCCATGCCGGTCGTGTTGCATACAAATAAATCAACCGACTAATACGTAGCGGAATTCCTGCTCCGCTATCTACCACATTCCGGTGCGGCGAAACAACGGTCACAGCGAATTAACTTCGCTCGCTTGCGTGTGAAATAATCATGGGCGGTACTGTAGTCCCAGTTTCTACTCATCACGTCGCTCCTGCTAGTCCATACGGAACTAGCGGAGCGACAACTGGTGTCTCTTCTCATAGCCAGACACTAGGTCCGGTATCTCGACGCGCAGCGCGTCGACCAGTTCCCAAGAGTCAAAACTCTTCGGGTCCCCTCCACTGGACGAGGATTTGATGTTTCTGCTGCACGGAGCGGTGGGCAGCCTACCTTTCAACAAGGAAGCGTTGGATCCCGACAGCATCCATCTGTGCAGGTGACGCCCGATAGGAGTAGCGATTTCGCCGATCTACTCGCGACAGGCTATCCCGCATCCGTAGCGCTGAGCGCTGCTGAACGACGGATCGTGGATCTCGAAGTCAAGTCTCGCGACTGACTTCGAATCTTCACGATGTCCACGCGAAGGATCGCCAACGTTTCCAAAGGCTGAAAATTCGTCTGGAATTTCTGGAGAAGCTAATGGTGAGAGACCCGTCTCACCCGCTCGATCTCACTCACTGTCCGATATCATATCGCGGTGGATGGAGTTTGTCCGCTGGAAGTCTTTCACCTTCCTCATCACCCTTACCTGATCGACACTCGACTCACGGTCGGTGTTGACATCGGTATAACGCGGAATTGCAATGTCATGTTTGACGACCGCAATCACCATCTAGCGTTCGCAACCAATCGCAAACTTTACAAAGTCAATCAAATTTTGCCCTTTAAAAGAAGCTTAATGATATAGTGAACAGTTCTGCCCCTATCTCGTTAAGCTTCTTTTAAAGGGCAAAATTTAATTGACTTTGTAAAGTTGTCAGCTAGACCCACGCCCACTCCAATGATATAAAAATCTAGCTGCGCGAATTTTAATAGGCAGACGTGAGTCTAGATGACCGATGGTATTCAAATATAAATCACCAACAGTATGCCCCAATTTGAGGTCCCACTTTATCAAAAGTATATAGTTAATGGCCAGATCGGCGCCCTGCACCTACTGGGTATCAACGTTCTCCCGCACCAACCAATTTCTGGCGTAGGTCGGAATTGATGCTCTCTCGAGCTTTACCGTATTTTGCAGGGTGCAGGCTGGACGTATATGTTTCGTGCTTCCACACATATAACATCCACGGATGTTCTTATCCTGTTCCGCAGCTTGAAGTGCCCCTTCTCGTTCTTTAACGAGGCTTAGATCCGTGGGGGATCCGGTCTACTAGACGGTACCCATGTGCTCAAAGAGCTTCTTCGGTAAATAGGCGTGCTAACACGAGCATACTTAAAGTCGAACTCAGCGCGTAGCACTATGGCAACTGCCTCTTCGAAAGCAGGATGGGATCGGGATAATTCCGTCCAGGCAACGCCCTTATAGAGACCAGCGATAACGACTGTTACGACAATTGCTTGTTGCACCGGGTCTTGATGCATATATGCAATGAGAGTTCTTAACTCCTGGACATAGCCCCCTAGGGTTCGTTTACCCTGTCGAGTCGGAGCCGTGCTCGCATGCGAAAAGCCTGATCAGGCGGTGCAAACATGCTAGTCATTTGCTGTTTAAGCGAATACCATGAAGGGAAAGAGTCGTTTATGGACGATAGTGCCCACCCCATCGCTCTACCTCCGAGTTTGTAAATGGCCATAGCCACCTTTTGACTTTTACTATTTGACTCTTTTCCCTCAAATGTCTTCACATTGACAGCTAGAGGGCGAGCCTTCGGCTCTGAATCAGGTACAGAGATGTAGCGGGTTGAAATAGATGCCGCCGATCAGGAAGGATTCATATCGCATAAAGGCTTCAAGCTTTGCATGCAGGACCTTTGGCTCCTGGGATATAATGAATTATGTATATGACCAGTCATGGTAGAATACATAGGAAGGGACAAGAAAATTGACAGTCTTTGATTGCTTTACGCTTATAAGGTAAAGCCTACAAAATTTTATTTTAGTGCTTTGTGAACCCGTCACCTTCCTTGAAACGGGAAAGTTTAACGAACATTTATCTAAAACAGGTAAAATGTAACATTTGAAATATCAGAGAATGCAAGAATAAATATGATGTTGGATTTTATTTATTCCGTGGGGTTGTGACTAAGTTTGCTTCTTAATGTGTAGGGAAATTTGATATATATGCTAATTAAGTAAACATGCTCGCCAGCGTTAAATACAAGGATATTTTTTTGCCAATTCTCCAGGCTTGGCTGTGTCTACCCTGTTAACATTCTGCCCGCCTTTATGACACTTCAGGTTATGCAGATAATTAGATAGCAGGTATCTTTCCTTAATTGATAAATTGCCTCATTTATCGTGTTACAGTGATGCCTTGAATGTCTCCGCGTGTTGAATGCAATTAAATGATTGCGCATACATCATTTATTTGTACAATTTGCTGGTGAAAGAATGGCCGACCCAGCATGGGGTACGACATCATTGCTGGAAGAGGAGTCGACACACGCGCTGTGTACATTCCAACCAACGGACCCGCTGTCGAAACATCAAAAGGTTTCACTTGAGCAGCAATTAGCTGCACCTCTGAGCCAGCCACATAGCGTAGGTCGCGGTACTTTTCCTCAACATGCACGAGAGGCCCCACCTGCTGATGGCTACGCGTATTGTGTTCCGTACATGCACCACATCACGCCCATACCGCTTCAGCCCTCCGAGACTGCTGCAGATCTCGACGAATTAGCCTTGATGGCAAGCGACGACTGGCAACAGCTGCAGCACAAAATTCAAGGGCAGTTCGAACAGCAGCAACAAGAGCTGCTAGCACAGAGGCAGAAACAACAACAACGAGAACTATTTTTGCAGGAGAAACGAATACAGGCTGACGTGCGTCAACAAGAACTGCCTCAAAGGAGGCTGCAGATGCGGGTCGAGAAGCATCCTTCGTCTGGGGCGGAAGAATATGAGCGGATGACGTGGCACAAGGAGGCGCAAGCCCAGTCACCACAATCAAGTCAAGCGCACGTTGAAAAGGCTGGATGCTGTCGGCAACTGCCGAAAGTAAGCAGCATTAACGGAATATTCGCTGCACATCAAGTATCGCAACCAATCCAGTCACATTTGAAAGCCCGAAATCCAAAAGTGTTTTTGGTAAGGGAAGATACTTTGCAAGAGCATGAATTGTTTTCCATCGGAGCTCCGGCAAACACAACATTTACATCCCCGATGCATAAATGGTTCCAGCGATTGCCACAGCAGCTCCAGCCGTATTCATTTGGCAGTAAAGCCGAGAATAGCCACCAAGAAATGAAAAGCTCACAGAGTACAAGCAATTTCTGCACCAATGATTTCATTATAGACGAATTGGTAGAGTTTTATTCTACTAATCTTCCTCCTATTGCGGCTCCATCTGCTTCTCGCATCGCTGCAGCTCAAGACAAGCATGTTTCAACAATTAATTTCGAGCAGAATATCGAACACATTATAGCTCAGACCCGAAATGAAGCTTCGACAAGAAAACAGGTATCGTGCACGAATTCGAGGCGGCAAATTCCACCCACCAAAGCTTCAATCGTTCCTGGAAATTCGCTTACATCGGAATCAATGCGCATTTTATCGATGCGAGACCTTCTTAACGGAGACAATACATTTACTAAGCTCGACTCGTCGAGAAATCGAGCGAAAGAAGGCAAACAAAAGCAAGTACATTCGAATTGGAAGGCACCATCAAAAGAAAAGGCAGTCAAGCATCGAAGGTTGCTCGAGCAACTATACAAGCGAAAGCATAAGTCTCTGTCAATGAGTCGGGTTGTCGGAGACGTCCTCTTGCGACAGCATACAATATCACAACTGGAAAGCACCAATCTTTCCAAATCAAAGTTTCTGTCACTCAAAAAGCCTCGTTCCGCTCGGTCGGTGGAGCAAACAGCTGGCCACGCGGAGAAAAGTCCTATCTCGTTAAAAGCACAGCCGATGGAGAGGCAAAAGTGGACGACTGCAATAAAATCTATGGGGCCAATGAATCGCCAGGCTGTTGCTTCGTCAGCGGAAAGATTTAAACAACTTACCAGGAAAAAAATGATTGCACCAAAATTAGCAAGTAGTTCAGGCCGTCAGCAGGCCAAAGGCACAGGTGCTTCAGCGCAAGCTGCATTAGCGACTACTCATACTGAAGAAATGTCTGGATGCTCACAGTTGAAAGCTAACATGTGCATCAATAATGACCGAAAATGTGCTGGAGATGCGAGTGATCCACCCACCAAAAGTGCGTTACGATGTCATGAGCAGAAATTTTCTAAAAAGCTGCTATGCATTGCTGAAGGAGGACTTGTCGAACAGGTTCACATATCAAAGAAGAGGCGAAGACTTAAGTTAAGAGCAGCACATATGGAATCTTTGGCATCAAGGGACACTAAAAAGCCTCATGAAGAAGCTAACCACATACTCTCGTCGCAGTTCGAGTCGCGCTTGCAGGCAGAGACTGCAGTGCGTTCGTCTTCTAAACGTGCGCTCACTGCTTCAAATATTTCCTCCGTGGAGAATAGGACGATTGTAATTTTCTGTAAGCGAGACTTTATGCGCTATCAAGCAGTGAAAATTTGGCGTAAATATCAGGATCAATTTGAAGCTCAAGAAGAATGGCGTGAAGTTCGCGTAGCTGGCAAACGAACGCGGTATCTTCACTCACGATATGACCAACTACAAAGGTTGCAAAAGAGAAAATACACGCGATCCTGTAAATTACGTCAAAATGCACTAAACGAAAGTTACCATTTTGAGACTTCATCATCACAAGCAGACTCAAAGATGCCAATATCCACAGAAGCGGTATTGTTACCATTTGATAATGGACCTTTCGCTGCAAAATGGCCGGATCAGATGGCTACTGAAGAAATTGATGGCTGTGGGCCCTCCACTGATGTCCAAGCTGCATGTTCAGGATATATAAAGCTTGTGGCGGCTGACAATAGTCCAATGAAAGGTCAAAATGCCTCAAAGATACAACAGAAGCCTACGATCAAAGTCGAAGCCAACGGGTTGAATTGATCAAGCGATATGAAAAAAGTTTCGTGGCATGTGCTTCAAACGCTCAAACACGAAAATTTTAGCGCTGCTTCTAGTAATAGCCATCTCGGGAATGTGGTTACTAGACTTGATGTTGCCGACCTGCATTCTTGCGCTTTAAATGAAGTTGCCTCCTCTATCTCGGTTGCGTTACCTGATGTTTTGAACGATCACAATATGTCACGCATCAAGTCAATAGCTATTCAGCCACCTTTCGACAGAAAATGATACAGCGACCTTTTGTAGTAGCTTCTATAGTCATTTACACTGCAAAAATTCTCAGCCGATAAAATAAATTAAATTTGTACCGAAAAATAGAAGCCATAAAAAATATATTTTTCCTCCCATACTCCACTTTGCAAAAGCGTGGTTTTTTTACCAGTAAATCTTGCTGGCTTGCTGGCTCTGCTGTGACGTGTAAACAATTCCGATGCACGTCCCAATTCAACGCCATGAGAACATTTGTCCTAGCTCTTATAAATATTATTACAAAACAAATGGAATGATAATGAATAGTTAAGAATATTGGTTTTTGTAAATAAAATATGACAGGTAACATTGTACCTGACTGTCCAATCGCTGCTGGACGCGCGAATGCGCGATGGCTATACATATTTCTATATTTACATACCAAAGTCAGAACTTGAACGCATTAGTGCATTGTGTAACGGGGTGTATCGTTACATGAAATTAACACTTAAAGGTTTTTAATAAATATATTATCTAAAAGGTAGATAATATTTGCAGGATATTACTTTATATAGTAATATTCAGAATTCTTATCCATAAATAGGTATAGACCATTATACCTATTTATTCCGCAGACTAATCAGCTGCAGGAGTAATCAAGAGAAAGTTACAGATAAGATAGAGATAAGTATTCAATTACATGCATAGTATTAGATTATAATTAAGTTAGCATTTGCAAAGATAGAACAAGAGACACTTAATTATATTTAATACAGTTTTCATTTTACCCTCTTAAGCTAGTTACCTTAAGAGAAGTCTTCCTCTGCACGTACTAGTGTACGTGAAATAACGTAAGGCACCACTCGCAACTGAAGCAGTGCGAAGTGGACTTGTACTGAAACAGTACAAGTCATAGGGCCCCGTTACACCTGGTAGCACTTTGTAGTCCGTCCAAGGACCACATTTCATACATCTAACATGGACATGTTAGATGATAGTGGGAATACGCATCACGTTCCCCTGAAAGCTACTCCTTTCTAAGTGATATAGAAAGGAGTGCGGTTGAACGAATGAGTTCGACCGTAGGAAACGATGCAATCTTGGCATTGATGTCCAACTTAGACAGAGATGCCCTCCATTCAACCATCGCCAAGTTCATACAACATGAACTTGACGAGATGAAGGAAAAAGTAGCCTTGCTGAATCAGCAAGGCTCTCAACAGGCAGAACTGTTGAGGTTACAACAGGTACAGACCCCTGTACCTGGGATGACGCAAACGCGTCGTCCCGAAACTTTAAAAATTGACATCTCTAAGTATAGGGGAGTCGAAGAAGACTCCCTCTTTAGATGGTTTGTCGAGTTAGACGATGCCATAAGGGCACGTCACATCATCGACGAGTAAATGCAAGTCGCATTCGCTCAATCAAATCTGGCAGGTCGTGCCAAAACTTGAGCATTGGGCCTTAAGTTGCGCGATTCATACGTCTTTGGGTCGCTAGAGGCTTTTAAAACCCGACTCAAACAGACGTTTGAGCCACCAAGGGCTGAGTTTAGAGCTCGTTCAGAGCTTCTGAAACTGAAGCAAGGCAAGCGTGATGTTCACGCATATGCCCAGCACATACGAATCTAAACGAGTTGTATTACAAATAGCCCAGTTTATTAACACACGTTGGCTACGGTGTTCATGCAAGGTCTTACGGATGGTCCCGTAAAGACCCACCTGTTCCGCTTGAAACTGGATACGTTACGGTGTTTTTGAATACGCTCCACAAGGAAACGTTGACTACGTGGGAATACACCAATGGTGGGAGAATTAGATCCGACCCATGTGTCGGGTCTAGAATCGCAAATCGACAAACTCGATCGCTTCCTCAATGATTTGGAGGAGAGACTTGATCACGAGCGCGATAAGCGTCGCTCGTTGGAGCAGACGGTGCAGGCTCACTATATCGAACGGTTGGGAGACCGTTCGAAGAGTGCGTTCCCATGTTGGAGTACGAACGGAATTATCACGCTCTTCGTGATGAGATGTCGCCAGCTCTTCGTGATGAGCTGTCGCCAACTCATCGCGGTTTCGAGGATCTTCGGACCCGACTTGAGAATCTCCAGATTCAGCATGAGAATCTAGTTCGTGACCACAAAAATCTTTTAGGGATTCTTGAAAAGGGTGGTCAGATCCGTCCTCGAAAGAAGCCGCTTACTGATGGTACGGGCGGAGCCGACCGACGTAAAATGTAGGATGCGTTCGCAACCTACGTGGCAATTTTATTGTGTACGCATTGCCTCTGCAATGCAGTACACGGAAAGTATCAATGAACTTGGGTATTTAGTCTACTGCTACCCACATTAGTGACTAAACGCTTTGGTCGGATTACCGTAAAGAGTAGCTGTGACGGGGTGTATCGTTTAATAAAATTAACGGTTAAAGGCTGTTAATTAATATGTTATCTAAAAGGTAGATAATATTTGAAGGATATTACTTTGTATAGTAATGTTTGGAATTCTTATTCATAAATAGGTATAGACCATTATATCTATTTATTCCGCAGACTACTCAGCTGTAGAGATAAACAAAAGAGAGATACAGATAAGATAAGATAAGATTAAAAATCAATTGCATGTTTAGTATAAGATTATAATTAAGTTAGCATTTACAAGATAGATAGAAGAGATACTTAAATATATTAATACTTTTTTCATTTTACCCTCTTTAAGCTAGTTACATTTAAGAGAAGTCTTCCTCTGCACGTACTAGTGTACGTGAAATAATGTTATGCACCACTTGCAACTGAAGCAGCGCAAAGTGGACTTGTACTGAAGCAGTGCAAGTCGTAGTGCCCCGTTACACCTGGTAGCGCTTTGTAGTCCGTCCAAGGACCACATTTTCCACCTCTAGCATGGATATGTTTGATGATAGAGGGAATACGCATCACGTTTTTCGAGAAAGCTACTACTTTTTAAGTAAGTGCAGACGAACGAATGAGTTCGACCGAAGGAAACGATGCAATCTTGGCAATGCTGTCCAATTTGAACAGAGATGCCCTCCATTCAGCCATCGCCAAGTTTATACAACATGAACTGGACGAGATGAAGGAAAACGTAGCCTTGCTGAATAAGCGAGGCTCTCAACAGGCAGAACTGCTGGGGTTACAACAGGTACAGACCCCTGTACCTGGGATGACGCAAACGCGTCGTCCCGAAACTTTAAAAATTGACATCTCTAAGTATAGGGGAGTCGAAGAAGACTCCCTCTTTAGATGGTTTGTCGAGTTAGACGATGCCATAAGGGCACGTCACATCATCGACGAGTAAATGCAAGTCGCATTCGCTCAATCAAATCTGGCAGGTCGTGCCAAAACTTGAGCATTGGGCCTTAAGTTGCGCGATTCATACGTCTTTGGGTCGCTAGAGGCTTTTAAAACCCGACTCAAACAGACGTTTGAGCCACCAAGGGCTGAGTTTAGAGCTCGTTCAGAGCTTCTGAAACTGAAGCAAGGCAAGCGTGATGTTCACGCATATGCCCAGCACATACGAATCTAAACGAGTTGTATTACAAATAGCCCAGTTTATTAACACACGTTGGCTACGGTGTTCATGCAAGGTCTTACGGATGGTCCCGTAAAGACCCACCTGTTCCGCTTGAAACTGGATACGTTACGGTGTTTTTGAATACGCTCCACAAGGAAACGTTGACTACGTGGGAATACACCAATGGTGGGAGAATTAGATCCGACCCATGTGTCGGGTCTAGAATCGCAAATCGACAAACTCGATCGCTTCCTCAATGATTTGGAGGAGAGACTTGATCACGAGCGCGATAAGCGTCGCTCGTTGGAGCAGACGGTGCAGGCTCACTATATCGAACGGTTGGGAGACCGTTCGAAGAGTGCGTTCCCATGTTGGAGCACGAACGGAAATATCACGCTCTTCGTGATGAGCTGTCTTCCGCTCATCGTGGTTTCGAGGATCTTCGTACCCGACATGAGAACCTCTAGATTCAACATGAGAATCTGGTTGGTGACCACAGGAATCTTCTAGGGATTCTTGAAACGGGTGGCCGACCAAAGTAAAACGTAGGATGCGCTCGCATCCTACGTGACTATTCTATTGTGTACGCATTGCCTCTGCGATGCAGTCCCGATGAACTTGGGTAGTAGTTTACTACTATCCACATTAGCGACAACACGCTTAGGTAAGTTTTCCGTAGAGAGTAGTACTAGGTCATTAATGTTTAATGGAAGAACATTTGCTCTTCCATGTTTGTCTGCGTTCCGTTTCTGACGGTCCACTGCGTTAGCAATGGAATCCTGTACGAAATGGATAATGATTCTCGAGCCAGCAGAAATTCCTCTGCTGACTCATTTGTTTTGTCCTTTTCAGTGCACTTGTGCGCACGGCCATGAGACCTTTCTCATCTTCGATGTCGATTTCTTCGACATCGACATCATTCGAGTCGTTGTTAACTTCGGCGCGTGACGAGCATGAGCCAGAAATGGTTTTTGCTCGTGCGAGTCCACCCCCCTTAAACTAGAGAATCCCTCTAATTGGGTGGGTATACGTGGATGGCGTAAGCCATTCATGAAGACGGTGGATGCGTTGTAGATGCATGCACCAAATTATTGATGGCGAATTAGACCATCGGTAAAAACTCGCTCCAATTTGGATACGATTGGACATAACCTTGAAGCATCTCTTCGAGGACGCGATTTTCGCGTTCCGTCTCACCTTCTGTCTCTGGATGATCAGAAGTTGACATAGTCAGCCGTGTTTCAAGAAATCGGAACACGGATTGCTAAAACTCCGCCGTAAATCGTGGATCTCTTTTCAAGACCATTTCAGGGCCAAACCGTGGAGTTTGAATATCGTGTCGATAAATAGACGGGCACAGCCCGGAGCCGTGATCGACTCTGGTACTACAGCAAGATCTACCATCTTGCTGATTATGTCTACAAAAAAAAGGATTCCATTATTTTTGTGATCGTCTTCGGGAAATTCGAAGACCAAGTCCATAGATACGGACTGCCAACACTCTGCCGGAAGTGATAGAGGTTGGACAAGTGCACGGGATGAATGGCTAGGCTTCACCCGGAGCCGTGATCGACTCTGTTACTACAGCAAGATCTACCATCTTGCTGATTATGTCTACAAAAAAAAGGATTCCATTATTTTTGTGATCGTCTTCGGGAAATTCGAAGACCAAGTCCATAGATACGGACTGCCAACACTCTGCCGGAAGTGATAGAGGTTGGACAAGTGCACAGGATGAAGGGCTAGGCTTCACCCGTTGACATACCTCGCAAGCACGAATGTACTTGCGCACGAAATGATACTGGCGGGGCCAGTAAAAGTCGTGACTTACTGTGAGACAAGTTTTCTCACGTCCAAGATGACACTCATACATGATGCGCAAGCGTAAATCATTGTGAGTTGGGACGACGAGACGTGGAGTGCCGCCGGCAACGGCTGTGTAGTAAAATCAGCCATTGCGTGTTGTGTATTGATCGGATGACGATCGATATAAAGCTGGTAAAACTTTATAAGATTTATTGGATGGATTTATCAGATGATCCATCAAACGCAGAAGGTCTTTATCTATTGAGCAGGCTTTCTTAATGTCATCAAACAAGGTTGATGACGGAACACTTGAAATGAGTGTTGCAACAGTGGGATTATTATCACTGTTGGAATGCACAGCCGGCCCGAAATCGGGCGGCGTGATAACGTATCAGCGACGACATTATGTCGTCCTGGTTTAAATTCCACGGGGAAATTATACTCTGCGAAGAAGGATAGCCACCTCGCCATTTTTTGCGAGATATACGATGAGCGGTCTATCTCCTCGGAGATAGACCCTAAACTTAGCTAGTGCATATTTCATGGCATAACGTTCCAAGTGATGCACTAAGTAATTGAGCTCAGCTGGTTGCAGCAGACGTGATTTGTTACAGACGACACGCTCCGCGTTGTCTGTGTCGAATCGCAATAACGCACAGTCGATTGCAAAATCGCTGGCGTCACAAACCACATGGAATGGTCTGTCTTGATCTGCAATCGCCAAGTAGGCAATTGCATCAAGCTTTGCTTGATAACTTCAAAGGAACGCTGACAATCAGCGTTTCATAGCCATTTCTCGTCTTCTTTTAAGAGACGAGAGAGATGAACTGTCATCTCGGCTTAATTGCGGGAGTACTTGTGCAAGTACGCTGCTAATCCAAGGAACTTTTTAAGTCCCTTGACATCGACTGGAACTGGCCAGTCGGTAATTGCCTTGATCGTTTCGAGATCAGGGCGTACGCCCTGTTTACCGACGATGCACCCAAGAAGTGGTATTTCGCTTGCAGCGAATATACACTTCTTGAGATTTGCGTACTACTTGTGCTTTCGCTTAAGTGAAAGAACCTGACGAACGTGAGTTTTATGAACTTCCACGTCCGTCTTACCGTCCATGGCTCGGCTATGGACGAATACATCGTCAAAATAACTCGGTGCGAATTCTCGCAACGGTCTCAAAAGATTCGTTACGCATCTGTTGAATGTTGCAGGGGCGGTACTAAGCCTTTGTGGCATTACTAGCCACTCCCAGAGCATCCCACTGGGAGTGCTCACTGCTGTGTACGGGATGTCCTGTTCATGCATAAGGATCTGATAAAGTGCATCCATAAGAACCATAGACGAAAGATGTACGCTTCCACATACCTACTATGATTACGTCTTTTCTAGGTATCGGTGTTTGAGCCGGTGCCGTTGTAGCATTCAGTTTATTAAATGCGTGCACTATCCGCCACCCTCCTGTGGCCTTTCACACACAGATGGTCGGAGAGCTATGTGGGTAGGTTGAATCCCTCACATGGCCCACTTTTAATCGATCGATAAAGAATTTATCGATTGCAAGTATTTGTTCAGGAGGTAGTGGCCACTGCATCATGACACAATACTTCGGGCCCGGTTTGAGCTCGATCTCATGTCGAGTGCCTTTATCTTTAGGCAACTCGCATGGAACTGTTTCAGGGAATATATCCCTGAATTCAATCGAATCCTTGTATAAAAGATTGGTTGTGGAGTCAGCTGCCGGCGGCTGTGCGAATGCACAGGCAGGTCCGAAGGTACACTACTCGAATAAGTCGAGTGGATTGACATAAATGTACGCCAAGCGGGCGACATTCAAGGAAGATACCGGTTCTCCAAAATGGACAACACCATGATCCTAGGTCGAATAGAGAGTCATACCGTAGAGGACCCGACTGTGATAGCGCACAGTCGGAAGACTTTGAGGGAAAAAGTTTTCACGTACTTGAGAAGTAATCTTCTCAAATAATATTGCTGAAGTGACTAAACTGCAGCATCCCAAGGAAATGATCCCTCGACAGTCTATGGATAAATCCCAGAAAAAAACAAGACATTGAATGTCTTAGTTCATGACGGATCAAGAGCAGGCGCTTATACTCTTGATCTGTATGCGCCTCCGAAGTTAACTTCGGAGATAACTGAATTACCAACCCTAGAACCCAAGCGGTTCTTGAGAGATCTGCATAGTGGTAGAATCAAGCAGATCTGCGTACTCGTCACAGAGGACGAATACGTAACCGATATTCGGTCAGCGGCAGTTTTTACAGAGAACGAATGGGTTCTCAGCAGCTCATCGATGGACGAAAGTGTCCTCGCTGTGAAGACTCGGATTGAGAGATTAACTGCTTAATCCTGGGGGTCACTTAATGGGTGATTAGTAATCACACTGTGATCTTGTCCTGTCGTCCTAACGACCGTACCACAAGTGAGGCCATCGCACTCACTCCTAGTACATCCACACGCTTGTGGACGCTCCAAGACGTTCATCAGATGGCCATCTGATGAACAAGTGGCAGGCATCCTTACGGATCGATGCTGCCAGCTGTTCCTTGGATCATATTTTCTGAGCCCAGGTAAACCTAGGATGACATCAAATTTGTCATCCAAATCCAGTACGATGAAATCATCATCGTAACGTAAATCTTTTAACGTGTAGTGGAATTTCACTACGCATTTTTATCGTTTCGTTACTGTTATCGATGCGCCAGTTACTAGACGCACCGTCATCCTCGTTGGAGGGATGTCGCGCTCAACAAATTTGAGGCTACGACCCTCTAGCGACTGCTTCCAGATAAAGTTATTCGACGCCCCACAGTACACTAGGGTCTAACTGACAAATCATTTGTCACTTTTAATTTCAAGGTGATGAAAGATACCTCATCACCAGGTGAAGAGAGACATAATGATTGTGTTTCTGGAGCAACTTAAGTCATTTGCAAATTCTCTTGAGGTTGCTGGATCAGTAGGGCGTTGCGCCCCTACTGACCCCGACCGTTTTTTGGCGATCCGCCTCGCTGTTGCGATTTCGCAACAATGTCGGACCCGCGACCGTTGCCCCTTTTGGCATACGGTCCAAAATTACGTTCAGTACCTTTCGGTACTGGGCGTGGGGCACTACCTACACTCATGAGCGTAGTGTCCTAATTTTTGGCAGCGATAACATTTCTGCAATCGCTTATTGCTCGAAAAACGAGGCTTCTCGCTTTTGACATAGGAGAAGTCCATAGTTTCTGGACCTCCCAGCTCGTGTAGTCTTGGAGGACGATACGATGACGAACTAGCTTGAGCATGTTCAAAGCTTAAGTCCTCCTATTCCGCAACGGATATTGCTTCTTCACGCGTATCCACTTCCAAGAGGAACAGGTAGGTCTTTACGGGGCCATGCGTAAGACCTTGTATATACACCGTAATCAACGTGTGTTCATGAACTGGGTTATTTGTAATTCAACTCGCAAAGAGTCGTATGAGCTGGGTATATGCGTGAACATCACGCTTGCCTTGCTTGAGTTTCAGAAGCTCTGAACGAGCTCTGAACTCAGCCCTTGGTGGTTCAAACGTCTGTTTGAGCCGGGTTTTAAAAGCCTCTAGCGATATAAAGCCGTATGGTCGCGCAACTAAAGACCCAATGCCCAGTTTTGGCACGACTTGCCAATTTGACTGAGCAAATGCGACTTGCATCTGCTCGTCGACGATGTGACGATCCCTTATGGCATCGTCCAACTCGACAAGGCAATATCAGAGAAAGTCTTCTTCGACTCCCCTACACTTAGAGATGCCATCTTTAAGGTTTCGAGAGAACGCGTGTGCGTCATCCTAGGTACAGGGGTCTGTACCTGTTATACCTTCAACAGTTCTGCCTGTTGAGAACCTTGCTGATTAAGCAAGGCTACCTTTTCCTTCGCCTCGTCAAGTTTATGTTGTATGAACTTGGCGATGGCTGAATGGAGGGCATATCTGTCCAAACCGGACAGCATCGCCAAGATGGCATCATTCCGTACGGTCAAACTAATTCGTTCGACCGCACTCCTTTCTAAACACTTAGAATGAAGTAGCTAGCACGCGAAACGTGATGCGTCTTTCCATTATCATCTAACATGTCCATGTTAGATGATGGAACTGTGGTCCTTGGACGGACAACAAAGTGCTACCAGGCACTGCCGACTTGTACTGCTTCAGTACATGTTCACTTCGCTCTGCTTCAGTGTGAGTGGTGCCTCACGGCACTTCACGTTCACTAAAGCTTGCAGAGGAAGACTCTCTTAAAAAAAACACTTGCTTTAATGAGGGTTAAAAGTAACTGCAAATGATATATTAAATTTTCTGTTTCTATTTATAAAATACTAGCTTAATTTTTAACTAATACAAATACATGTAATATAGTCATATATGTCTCTCTCTTTGCGCGCATTCAGTGCTGACTGGACCGCGAAGCAAGTAGATATAATGGCTTATATCTACAAATGGGTTAGCTTTCCGAATATTACTATGTAAAGTAATATTCTCTACCTTTTAGATAATATGTTAATTAACAACCTTTATGTGTTAATTTTAATTGAAGATACACCCCGTTATAATTTGTATCACATCGTCAGAAGTTGACACATTCAACTGTGTTCCAAGTTTTGAGCACAGATTGGCAACTCCGCCTTGAATTTAGGGTCTCGATCCAAGACCAGTTCACGAGATAATCCATGGAGTCGAAATATCGTGTCAACAAAGACAGAAGCACAGCGTTTAGCTGTGATAGACTCCGTGGAGTACCATCTTGCTGAAACGATCAGCAAACACAACAATACCATTATTTTTGTGATCGTCTTCGAATTATTCGAAGACGATGTCCATAGATACGGACTACCAACACTCTGCCTGAACAGAGAGAATTGTAACGGAGCACGGGATGAAGCACTGAACTCACCCGTTGACAAATTTTGCAAGCACGTATGTACTTGCCAATTGGCATGGTCTATATGAGTCGCGACTAATTGTGAGATAGATCTTCTCACGTCCACGATGACCACATATTGGTAATAAGATATGATGCGTAAACGCAAATCATTATGGGTGGGAATGACGAGATGAAGTATGTCGCCTGCAATAGCTGTATAATACAGTAAATCATTGCGTGTTTGTGTATTGATTTGTTGAGTATCGATACAATTTCGACCATCCTTCTAAGGGTTGTGTTGTAATGGATTTCTAAGGTAATCTTTCAAATCTTTGGGAACATTACTGTCTTAATATGATCTTCTAACGTCTCAAGTGATTATGACGATGAAACACTAATTATTGCAACATTGGGATCATGGTCACTGCTGATTTGCGCAGCTGGATCAAAATCAGGCTGGAGCAAAAGGGCATCAGCAACGACGTTAAATCGTACTGGTTCGTTTTCCACAGAAAAGGTCTACTCTACGAAAGGAAGACAATCATCTCGCCATTCTTTGCGAGAGATGTGGCTGTTTGCAACCGTGCGTGAAGACGCATGGTCCGTATATACAATGATCCAAGAGATATACCCTAGCGCATACTCGTCGCCAGGAGCTACTTGTCATGCACTGGATAGTTGCGTCTAGCTGGTTGAAGCTGACGTGAACGACGCGCTCGAATCGTCTGTATCATATTGCATTAACGCACGTCGATTGCGTAATAGATTGCGTCACAGACAGCATGAAAGGCCTGTCTTGGTCCTCCAATCGCCAATATTGGCGATTGCAACAGCTTGGCATGATTCTTTCAAAGGAACGCTGACAATCAGCGTTCCATGACCTCAACAAAGTAGAAATATTTTCTTTCATTTCGGCGTAATTGCCAGAGTACTCATGTAAGCACGCCGCGAAGCCGAAGAACTTTCGTAGTCCCTTTACATTGCATTGACTGGCACAATTAGTCGGTGATCGCCTTGATCTTTTCCGGATCCGATGGTACACCGTGTTTACACACGATGCACCCAAGAAGTGGTATTTTGCTAGCGGAGAGTATACACGTCTTGCGAGTTGCATACAACTTGTGCTTACGCATAAGTGTAAGAACCTTTCGGACGTGGGCTCGATATACTTCAACGTCCCGCTTTTGATTCGTGGCTTTTATGCACGAAGACGTAATCAAATAACTTGGTGCAAAATTCCGCACCGATCTCAACATATTGGTTACATATCTATTACATATCGCAGGGGCATTACTAAGTCCTTGTGGCATGACTAGCCACTCCCATAGCATGCCGCTTGGGGTGCTTACTGCTGTGAACGGAATATCTTGTTCATGCATAAGGATCTGATAGAATCCAACCTTGCAGATCCATTGACGAGAAGATGGTACTCTTTAATATACCATCAATGATTACGTCTTTTCCTGGTATCGGCGTTTGAGCCTGTAGTGCGTAAGCTATTCGCCACCCTCCTGTTGCTTACGTACGCAAAGGTGCGGAAGCTATATATCGCTTAGCAGCGGCCATGTGAAGGAAATTGACTCCCTCATATAACCCGCTGCTAAGCGATCGTAAAGAATTTGTCGATCGCTAATACTTGTTCACGAGGCAACTGACTACTGCATCATGACACAGTATTTCGAATTTAATATTGGGTCGATTTCGTGTCGAGTGCCTTTATCCTTAGCCAACTTGCACGGTATGGATTCAGGAAATCAATTCTTCAATTTGATCAAATCCTAATTTAAAGGATATGTCTTTGGAGACTCCCAGGATGGCAACGTGAAGCGTTCAATCCGAGTCTTCTCACCGAGGACACATTCGTCCATGGATGAGCTACTGAGAACCCGTTTGTTCTCAGGAAATACTATTGCCGACCGAATATCGTCCAGTGCTTGTCATCTGTGACAAGTACGCAGATCTGCTTGACTTTGCCACTACGCAGTTCATGCAAGAACCGTTTCGATTCTAGCGTTTGCAATTAAGTTATCTCCGAACGAAAATTCGATGGCGCTATTAGATTATGTGTATAAGCGCCTACACTTAATCCGTTGTTTACTACGACATTTAATGTCTCAGTTTTCTCTTTGGAACTTATCTCCAAGAAATTTTAACCTGGAAACCTTTGACACAGGTTCTGAGGACATTTTCCCTAAGATTCTTGGGAGCTTATTCCCTCAACTTTTATTCAAAAGTATCTTCTCCAACTTCCTCTAGCTTTGATTGCGCAACTATAGCGAGATCTCCTACGACCGACCTGTAAGTCGATCTAGGACTTTCGCGCTTTCACTTATAAATAGGCGTTGAATATTTTTTTTGGATGTTTCTTTTGTAGCATAAAATCTTTGTGTAGTCCCACTCAACTTATTTGAGTAGTCGAACTTCGACGCAGCCTGTGCTTGTGCACAGGCATCGAAACCTAACTCCACAGTGTGATAGGTTATCATACTGAGGTCTTGTGCAGTCGTGCAAACGACCGAACCACGAGTGTGGCCATCCCACTCACTCGTAGGGCATCCACAGGATTGTGGACACTTCAAGATGTTCGTCAGATGAACGAGACGCTGGCGTCGGCATGGCTTGATGCTGCCAGATTATGCATGACTAGTACTTTCTGAGCCATGGTATGTTGTACGATAGGTTGTCTATTGCATTTGTGCAAGAGGTGTAGGAAGTAAAAGTAAAATATATTTAGCATTACGTACACTCATTCGTCAACACTACAACATGCACTGCAACTTGACCATGAGACGAGCTCCACATGGTGACCGTCTCTCCTTGTTATGCCATCCTGACGTTTTGACGTGCCGATAAAGTCAGCTCGTCGTATATGTCAAATTGTCACAATCATTAGCCATTCAGGTAGGTCGCGACCTACCAGGTACAAATTTTCGCAGTTGAGTTCAACGCCCTTTTCGACCTGTCAAAAACGATAGTTTCTAACACGCCTACTTATCTGCTTCCTGGATGCCCATCAACTTGAACATCACGCAAATCGTGCATCCTTTGTGCCGGTAACGCCTTCGTCAATATGTCTGCCATCATGTCCCCTTTGACTTGACGAACCTTGTCTCCACGACTCCTTCTTAAACGCAGTGGCGTATAAACTTGAATTGTATGTCGAGACGCTTTGCGATTGAAGTATTCTTCTCACACTTGAGTTGCTTGATCGCAGCTTGATTGTCTACCCACATTGGCATGGTCTCCTTCACGGGTAGTTTCAGCTTCCCGAACAACTCCTTTAAACCTAACAGCTCTTGTCCAGCTTGCGGACAAAATATGAATTCCGCCTCCATCGTGCTCAACAATACTCCGGATTGTTTTTCGCCCAACCACATGACAACGGCTCATCCAATGTGAGCATACACCCGGACACGGACTTGCGGTCCGACTTGTCGGCGGCGAAATTCGTATCGCTTCAACATTCGATTCAAACATCCTCGGACGTCGGTCCAACACCGTTTATTTGAATCTTCGAATCCTACGACTTCTTTAAGTGCCTCACGATTCGCTTCGCAGTCTTCCAATATTTCATCGTTGGCTTGCGCGTCCGTTGCGTGGCCTTGTGCACAGCAAAACAAATATATGGGCGCGTGCATCTTGCAATCCATAGCAGGCTTCCAGTCAGAGACTGAAACGACTTCGCACTTGGCTCACCTTTCGCGCACCATTGGCAGGAAAGTAGTCGAAATCTTCTTTATCTTTCGTGTTGCATTCGTCTCTGATTGGGGTCCGTACCCCGTTTTCTCGTTGCAGTCCGAACTCCTTCAGTAGCTTGATCATGATCTCTTGATCCAAAACGTATCCCGTTGTGTCGTTCAGTCCAATTTGCAGCTCTTGAAACTTATTAACAAGTTTCTAGTCTTTGATGGACAATGAATGTATCTCCACAAAAATATCATCCACAGCGCTCTGTTTGATGCAAGTGACCTATAGGTCATCGACATAGACACCACCACCGTGAACGTACCGCTTTTGTACTTGTTGTGCAGGCCCATGTCTGTGGTGCCTTGCTTAAAACCTCCCTGACCCTGCTTGAATCAAACAATTTGCTCCATAGTCGTTTATCCCGCTCAAGGCCATTTAATAGCTTTTTCAACAGGAGGGCCCGATTGCTTGAGATCTTCACTCCGAAAGCCTTGAGCTCCTGGTCCTTTAGAACTGTCCCTTTAGGCAACTTCCTGTATAATTCCAGGCGCTCCTCCTTTTCTGCTTTGATATACGCATTCGGTACGTCGCCATGTCGAGCCGGTACGTTTAATCGTCTGGAGAGCACCAGAGATAACTTCACCGTACCAAAAAACATGACAGCGGCAAACGTGAGCGTGTAATCCACACCGACCACTTGTTCGTTTCCACAGACAACCAGACGAGCCTTGTATCATTCGATGTCCCCCTTAGCATCAGTCTTGACTTGTAGACCCACTTGTGCAAGACATGCGCACCTTAAGGTGTCCAAACGTCGTTCGATTTGAAGGCGTTCAATTCTTCTGGAACGGCATTTGCCCACTGCTACAGTTTTCACTTCTGATTGCTTCACCATAGTGTTTGAGGTTTTGCATGTTTTGGTAGATTCTTTGAAGGCTCTCTAGGCTATTGTCTGCTGATCGACCAACTATGCCGTTCTCTAGTCCATCTGGACTTCCGGCCGTTGCGAGCTTTCGTCACCCGTCCCTGACACTTGAATGTACTTTAACGTCGGGTTGATAAGCTTTGGGTATCTCCTCCTGATTGTCGACTCTTTCCAGGTAAGACTTGAGCTTTCCATATTGTTCATCAGACAGCGTCCGATGTTCGAACAAATTGTGTCATCCCAATCACCTTATCCTTGGGAATATACACTTTGTACCCCTTCGTCTCGTCACTTTTGCCAGCGATTAAGGCTGCTTTCCCGCGCTCCGTAAGTGACTTGTTCCTTGAATTGACATCTAAGTTTAAAAACAAAGCTTTACCTGATGAGTCAAGAGTGAGAAACGGCCTACCTCTACTTCCTTTTTGATTAGCTTCGTTAAGAAAGATAGTTACTTGTTTGTGATTGCAGTAATTCTGGAATTAATAATAAGAAACATTCGTTCTGAGTTGTTAATTAGAAAGCGGTATTGAGGATGGTAGTGACTTGTTCGCGACTGCAGTAGTTCTGGAGTCAAGAGTGAGAAACGGCCTACCTCTATTGCTTTTTTGATTAGCTTCGTAAAGAAAGATATTCTGAGTTGTTAATTAGAAAGCGGTATTGAGGATGGTAGTGACTTGTTTGCGACTGCAGTAGTTCTGGAGTCAAGAGTGAGAAACGGCCTACCTCTATTGCTTTTTTTATGCATCGTGCACGCAGAACTGAACACCACGATGTCGCTCAGCAAAGGCACCTTCTTCGTCAAAAATTCCATTGGGGACACTTCACCAGAGTTCGACTTGGTGTGCTCTGCTCCTAATTTAGAATGTACGTCGCGTACTCAGTAGCATCGCCCAGGAAAATAGAGGTAGATTCGAGGCTAATACCATGTTTCGTACCATGATCATGACAGTCCGATGCATCCGTTCAGCCTTGCCATAACTGGCTTGATTTCTGGCTTCCCTTGCATGACGTGAGACCTTTGTCGCTTTTCAAAACACGTCCAGTGTCTTGTATTCATCACCCCGTCCGTGCGTAGCAGTGGACGCTGCAATTGAACTCTCGTTCAAAAACCCCACGAGGAAATGCTTGAACTTGAGTGCAGCAACCTCCTGGAATTTTGCTAAAAACACACGACAGTTTTCGATCAGTAGTCAATGAAGTTGACCAGGTAGCGGTTGCCCAAACGACCCCTGAAGGTCATCGGACCTTTGAGTCGGAGCATTACTCCACCTATCACATTGATGGGAGAATTCATTCTTTATTCCCGTGTTCCTCTTCGACTGCGACACTTTCGCTTGCTTTCCTTGAGCACAGGCAAGCAATGCATGCGCGCCATGTCCATCAGCCTGATAGCTGACGCCGGTTCTTTGGCCATCTTGATGATAGCATTAAGACACAGGTGACCCAAGCGGCAATGAAAAGCATCAAGATGCCACTCTGAACATCCCAATTGGATTTATATTCAGGTGCATTGAGTGCCGCCATCATCGCCTACCGTGGTGAACTGTAGGCATTTTTCACGGGTCCCATCACATATACTTCCAAACCTAGTAGTCAATATCCTCGAGATTCAAGTACGTATCCTTTAACCTCAAATTTACCCTCGAATTAAACATACGAAATGATGTTACGCTCGAGGTTTGCGGCGTACTGAACATCGAGGAGTCGTATGGTGTTCACGACTTTAAGTGCGATAACCTCAATGTTTGCACTTTCTTGTTTGGTAATTCGCAGCACATCTCCGTAAGTGGTTGCCGTCAAACTCTCATTTGACAATCCGTTGTGTCTTCTACCAGATGGAGGTCATTGACCAGGTACCTGCTGGAGCCACTGTCGAGGTTCCAATGGTTGCCAATTGCGAACGTAAAGCTTGCCCTTACATTTTTTTACTTTAATAGGTGGTATATCGATTTGAGGTGTCCGGTTTCCCCGCACTTGTATCATGTGCATTGATCACCTTCATTGAACGATGTCTTCAACTTGACCTTAGCCTTATCCTTCGACTCCTTTGCTCGCTCGACAGTGTTAAACACGTCGCGCCCATGATGCTTTGCACGATTGTCAACTTCCGTGACTGTGCAAATTGTGCCAGCTCTTCAGCTTGGTGTAAGCAATCGGTTCGGTGAATGTCCAAATGAACAACATGGTCATTCGCATGTGCGGTTTCACATAATGGGCAATGTTGTCCAACACGAGGGTTCCGCCCCTCCGCACGCATCACTGACATTGATTATGTATAAGAAGTGGTCCGTCCAACTTCTGTGAGCTGCCTTCGGCTCCGTACACAACTTCATACTCTGGACAGCTGTGATCTTGGTGCTGAAGTTCTTGAATGACCTTTGCATAGCATGCTCTAGTGCATGGCTTTCAGACCACCAAGTCTCAACCTGCCGACGGTAATACATCTGCGCCTTTCCGGCCAAGTTTTGTCCTAGGACATCAACCTTGATATCCTCCACCCACAAAAATCCACACGCGCGCTCTGCGAACCCGACTTGGCGCACAAATTCCATGCCCCATCCGAGAAAAACACTACCAAGACCATGGCATAGCTCCTTGCCGTCGAAAACTGTAGCGCCCGCAATCTGTGGTCTCGGGTTGACGTGCGCCATGTTCGGCATACCCACACCATGGTGGTAGCCTTGCACCCCGCCATAAGATTTACGGTGTCCGGTGTCTATCTCATGTTGAGGTCTGCTGCAACCTGGCCTGCTTGAAGCCCTTGAACATAAGCTTCGTATTGTCTGGCTCCAAAGTATGTAGCCGGCGACATGTCGTTTGGTGTCATCTTGGGGTATAGGGTAAGCTCAAAGGCCTGGCATTATCCGTCCTCCGGCTCCCGGGGCCGAACCAAAGGCACTCGACTCCGCGGAGTCTTTCCGGTGCTTAATGGCTTGCTTTCACTGGGAGACCTCCATTCGATTCATCCGACTGGATAAGTCCCCGAACATAACCAGCACCTTCCCCAGTGCTGCCACGGGCATTGTCGACTTACTTGATAGGTACAGCTTGTTTGGCTGCGCTAACAATACGTCCGTTGGGCTCACAACCTGTTGTACGATAGGTCATCTGTTGCACTTGTGCAAGAGGTGTAGGAAGTAAAAGTAAAATATGTTCAGCATTGCGTACTCTCATTCGGCAACACTACAATATGCACATCAGTTGCACTATAAATTGACCATGACAGAGGTCCACATGGTGACTGTCTTTCCCTGTTATGCCATACTGATGTTCCAACGTGACGATAACGTCGGCTCGTCGCATCTGTCAAACTGTCACAATCATTAGCCATTCAGGTGGGTGCAACTTGTCGCAGTTGACTCTAACGCTCTTGTCGGCCTGTCAAAAACGATATGTTCTAACATGGTAAACCTAGGATGACATCAAATTTGTCATCCAAATCCAGTACGATGAAATCATCATCGTAACGTAAATCTTTTAACGTGTAGTGGAATTTCACTACGCATTTTTATCGTTTCGTTACTGTTATCGATGCGCCAGTTACTAGACGCACCGTCATCCTCGTTGGAGGGATGTCGCGCTCAACAAATTTGAGGCTACGACCCTCTAGCGACTGCTTCCAGATAAAGTTATGCGACGCCCCACAGTACACTAGGGTCTAACTGACAAATCATTTGTCACTTTTAATTTCAAGGTGATGAAAGATACCTCATCACCAGGTGAAGAGACACATAATGACTGTGTGTGTGGAGCAACTTGAGTCATTTGCAAATTCTCTTGAGGTTGCTGGATCAGTAGGGCGTTGCGCCCCTACTGACCCCGACCGTTTTTTGGCGGTTCGCCTCGTTGTTGCGATTTCGCAACAACGTCGGACCCGCGACCGTTGCCGTTTTTGGCATTCGGTCTATAGTTACGTTCAGTACTTCTCGGTACTGAGCGTGGGGCACTGTACTCATGAGCGTAATGTCCTAACTTTTGATACCGGTTGCATTTCTGCAATCGCTTGTTGTTCGAAAAAGCGAGGTTTCTCGCTTTCGACATAAGAGAGGTCCATAAGTTCTGGACCTCCAAGCTCGTGTCGTCTTGGAGGACGATATGATGACGAACTAGCTTGAGCCTGTCTCAAGCTAATGTCCTCCTGTTCCGCAACGGATATTACTTCTTCAAGCGGTTTCAGTTCCAAGCGGAACAGGTGTGTCTTTACGGGACCATTCGTGAGACCTTGGATGAACACCGTAATCAACGTGTGTTTATGAACTGGGTTGTTTGTATACAATTCGCAAGAGTGTATGTGCTGGGCATAAGCGTGAATATCACGCTTGCCTTGCTTGAGTATTAGAAGCTCTGACCGAGCTCTGACCTCAGTTCTAGGCGGTTCAAACGTCTGTTTGAGCCGGGCTTTAATAGACTCTAGCGACTTAAGGACACATGGGTTGCGCAACTTGAGGCCTACTGCCCAAGTTTTAACACGACCTGCTAAATTTGATTGAGCAAATGCGACTTGCATTTGCTCGTCGACGATGTGACGAGCCTTTATGGCATCGTCTAACTCGACAAACCATCTTAAGAGAGAGTCTTTTTCGACTCCACTATACTTAAAGATGTCAATATTTAAAGTTTCGGGACGACGTCTGTGCGTCATCACAGTTACAGGGGTCTGTACCTGTTCTAACTTCAACAGCTCTGCCTGTTGAGAGCCTTCCTGACTAAGCAAGGCTAAATTTTACTTCGTCTCGTCAAGTTCATATTGTATGAACTTGGCGATGGCTGAATGGAAAGCACCTTTGTCCAAGCCGGACAGCATGGCCAAGATGGCATCGTTCCCTGCGGTCGAACTCATTCGTTCGACCGCACTCCTTTCTACGTACCTTAGAAAGGAGTAGCTACCACGCGAAACGTGATGCGTATTTCCATTATCATCTAACACGTACATGTTAGATGATAGAACTGTGGTCCTTGGACAGACTACAAAGTGCTGACAGGTGTAACGGGGCACTACTGACTTGTACTACTTTCAGTACAAGTCCATTACTTATTGCCTCAGTGTAAGTGTTGCCTCACGTCACTTCACGTCCACTAGTACGTGCAGAGGAAGACTCTCTTGAAAACACTTGCTTAAAGAGGGTTAAAAGAAAACTGAATATAATATAATTAAGTTCTTCGGTTTATATCTATTAATACTAACTTAATTATAAACTAATGCAAAATATGTAATAAAGTCTAATGTATCTGTCTTTCTCTTTGCGCAAGTCCAACGCTGACTGGACAGCGGAGAAATTAAATATAATGGTCTATATCTACCAATGAATAAGCTTTATAGAATATTACCATGTAAAGTAAAATTCTCCTAATGTTATCTCCCTTTTAGATATTTTTTTCTAATAAAGAACCTTTAAGTGTTAATTTCATGTGACGATACACCCCGTCACAGGATGAAGTACTAGGCCTTACTTATTGACAAATCACGCAAGCACGTTCTGCGTACAAAATACGCAGAACGTGGTTCTGGTAGGCCAGTAAAAGTCGCGACTTACTGTGAGGTAAGTCTGCTTACGTCCACGATTCCCACTTATTGGTGCATCGTAACAATACATGATGCGCAAGCGCATAACATTATGAGTGGAAATGACGAAACGAGGTGAGTCGCCTGTTGCGGCTGTGTCGAGGTTGACTCCCTCATATAACTTGCTGCTAAGTAATCAGCAAAGAACTTGTCAATCGCAAAAACTTGATCACGAGGCAGCGGCCACTGATCATGATGTTGCTAAGCCGCGCTTAGGAACTTGAAATCTTCATCTCCACGTCGTGAACTTCGAGATTTTGGTGGCACCTTGCTTACACTATTATCAGTGTAGGCTAGCTTGTACCGAAGCAGCACAGGCAAAAGGTGCCCCGTTCATAGAATCCACGTTCGCCAGTTTTGCTTTTCTTCTTGGCGCAGATTGGTTGCCGTCCACGACCGTTCTAGTAAAATCTCTTGTATCCCTTTCGGTGGTAGCGGCTCATTACTTATGTACTGTTGAATCAAATATGCATGCTGACAGTTAAAGAGATACGAGTTTATAAAACAAGCTATTTCTTCGTAGTTACTTCGTCACGGCCAAAATAAACTAGGGTGACGATGAAAATAGAAGCAAAGCAACAGTATCAAAACGCTTTCGGAGCAGCTTGACTTAGCTGAGCTAAGTTTAGCATGATCGTCCTGGTCTGCACCTGCTGGTAAGCCTAAGCGAAGCGTTCTCGCTCCCTTTACTTCACTGAGAGTCAGGCGTCTACTGGCTGTCATGGAACATCGTGACTTCTCGATGTCTAGTATTAAAAGGGAAAAGGTGGTGGCGTCATGTATTTATGCGAGGCTAGTGCCTAATACACATGCCAAGTGACCAAGAAAAGCGTCATATAGCATAAACCTCAAATAAATAATTCTTTCAGAAACAATATTCTCCGAACCAAAAAAAATAGGTCTACAAATTTGCATCGACATGCACCTCTCTTCAAGCTGCAATGGATACCAGTTCTCCCTGGTCGCTAAGACGGTGCATGAAAATTATGTTGAACTTCGCAGGCGTTCGAACACAAGCAATGACATTTTACGCGTTTCGTCTGACCATCTCTCGCTAGATGATCAGAAGCTGACATAGTCTGCCGTGTCCCGAGAGGCCAGAACACGGATTGCCAAAACTCCACCGTAAACAGTGGATCTCTATCCGAGGCAATTCACGGGGTAACCCATGGAGTTTGAATACCGTGTCCATTAAGACACGGGCACAACCCGGAGCCGTCATCGACTCTGGTACCGCAGCAAGATATACCATCTTGCTGAATCTGTCTAAAAACAAGGATTCCATTATTTTTGTGGTCGTCTTCGGGAAATCCGAAGACGAAGTCCATAGATACGGACCGCCAACACTCTACCGGAAGTGGTAGAGGTTAAAGAGGTGCACGGGATGAAAGACTAGGCTTCACCAGTTGACATACCTCGCAAGCACGAATGTACTTGCGCACGAACTGATACTGGCGGGGCCAGTAAAAGTCGCGACTTACTGTTAGGTAAGTCTTCTCACGTCCACGATGTTCACTTGTTGGAGCATCGTGACACGTATACATGATGCGCAAGCGCAAATCATTGTGAGTTGAGACGACGACACGTGATGTGTCGCCGGTAACGGCTGTGTAATACAATAAGCCGTTACGTGTTGTGTATCGATCGGATGACGATCGATATAAAGCCGGTAGATCTTTCAAAGATTTATCGGATGGATTCATTAAATGATCCATCAGACAAAGAAGGTCCTTATCTTCTTTATAGGCTTTCTTTATGTCATCAACTAAGGTTAATGACGGAACACTCGTAGTGAGTGTTGCAACAGTAGGATTATCTTCATTGTTGGAGTGCACTGCTGACTCGAAATCGGGTCGGCGTGATAACGCATCAGCGACGACATTAAGTCGTCCTGGTTTATATTCGACGGAGAAGTTATACTCCGCGAAGAAGGATAGCCACCTCGCCATTCTTTGCGAGAGGTGTGGGCTATTTACGGCCGTGCGTAATGATGCATGATCCGTATATACGGTGAACGGTCTATCTCCTAGGAGATATACCCTAAACTTAGCCAGTGCATATTTCATGGCAAGGAGTTCCTAGTCATGCACTGGGTAATTGCGTTCAGTTGGTTGGAGCTGACGCGATTGGAAATAGCCGGCGCGGAGCGCGTCGTCTGTATCGTATAGCATTACCGCGCAGCCAATTGCAAAATCGCTGGCGTCACAGACCACACGGAATGGTCTGTCTTGATCTGCAATCGCCAAGATGAGCGATTGCATTAAGCTTCGCTTGATACCTTCAAAGGAACGCTGACAATCAGCGTTCCATAGCCATTTCTCGTCTTTTTCCAAGATACAAGAGAGATGAACTGTCATCTCGGAATAATTGGGGGAGTACTCGTGCAAGTACGCCGCTAATCCAAGGAACTTTTTAAGTCCTTTGGCATCGACTGAAACTGGCCAGTCGGTAATTGCCTTGATCGTTTCGGGATCAGGGCGAACGCCCTGTTTACCGACGATGCACCCAAGAAGTGGTATTTTGCTTGCACGAATATACACTTCTTGAGATTTGCGTACTACTTGTGCTTTCGCTTAAGTGTAAGAACCTGACGAACGTGAGTTTTATGAACTTCCACGTCCGTCTTACCGTCTATGGTTCGGTATGGACGAATACATCGTCAAAATAACTCGGTGCGAATTCTCGCAACGGTCTCAAAAGATTCGTTACGCATCTGCTGAATGTTGCAGGGGCGTTACTAAGCCTTTGTGGCATTACTAGCCACTCCCAGAGCATCCCGCTGAGAGTGCTTACTGCTGTGTACGGGATGTCCTGTTCACGCATAAGGATCTGATAAAATTCATCGATCAGATCCATAGACGAAAAAATGGTACTCTTAGACATACCATCTATGATTACGTTTTTCCTAGGTGTTGGCGTTTGAGCCGGTACCGTTGTAGCATTCAGTTTATTGAATGCGTGCACTATCCGCCACCCTCCTGGCCTTTCGCACACATAAGGTAGGAGAGCTATGTGGGGAGGTTGACTTCCTCACATATACTGCTTTTAATCGATCGATAAATTCTTTATCGATCGCAGGTTAGTTCACGAGGCACTGGTCACTTTTTCATGACACAGATCTTCGAGTCCGGTTTGAGCTCGATCTCATGTCGAGTGCCTTTATCCTTAGGCAACTCTTATGGAACTGTTTCAGAGAATACATCCCTGAATTCAATCAATCCTTGTAAAAAGGATTTGTCTTAAGTGACTCCCAGGATTGAGTAGTATATCTCATAATCCGAGTCTTTACATCGAGACACTTTCGTCCATCGATGAGCTGCTGAGGGCCTTTCGTTCTCTGCAAATATTACCGCTGACCGAATGTCGGTTACATAATCGTCCTCTGTGACGAGTACGCAGATCTGCTTGATTCTACCACTATGCAGATCTCTCAAGAACCGCTTGGGTTCTAGGGTTGGTAATTGAGTTATCTTTGAAGTTAAATTCGGAGGCGCATACAGATCAAGAGTATAAGCGCCTACTCTCGAACCGTTATTAACCAAGACATTCGATGTCTCGGTATCTTCCTCAGATTTATCCACAGGCTGCCGAGGGATCAATCCCTCGGGATGCTGAAGTCTAGTCACTTCAGCATTAACTATTTGAGGAGATTTCTCCTCAAGTACGTGGGGACTTATTCCCTTAACGTCTTCCGACTGTAATTGCGCTATCAGCGTCGGGTCTTCTACGGTCGACTCTCTACTCGACCTAGGATCATCGTGTTGTCCATTTTGGACAACCGGTATCTTCCTTGAATGCCGCCCGCTAGGCATACATTCATGTCTCAAATCCACTCGACTTATTCGGGTGGCGGACCTTCGGCGCTGCCTGTACATTCGCACAGTCGCCGTTAGACGAGTCCAAAGGATGATGGGCAATCACACTGTGATCTTGTGCAGTCGTACGAACGACCGTACCACAAGTGAGGCCATCGCGCTCACTCCTAGTACATCCACACGCTTGTGGACGCTCCAAGACGTTCATCAGATGGCCATCTGATGAACAAGTGGCAGGCATCCTTACGGATCGATGCTGCCAGCTGTTCCTTGGATCATATTTTCTGAGCCAAGGTAAACCTAGGATGACATCAAATTTGTCATCCAAATCCAGTACGATGAAATCATCATCGTAACGTAAATCTTTTAACGTGTAGTGGAATTTCACTACGCATTTTTATCGTTTCATTACTGTTATCGATGCGCCTGTTACTAGACGCACCGTCATCCTCGTTGGAGGGATGTCGCGCTCAACAAATTTGAGGCTACGACCCTCTAGCGACTGCTTCCAGATAAAGTTATTCGACGCCCCACAGTACACTAGGGCTCTGAGTGACAAATCATTTGTCACTTTTAACATCAACGTGATGAGGGATACCTCATCAGGTGCAGAGACACATAGTGATTGTGTGTCTGGAGCAACTTTAGTCAAGAGATTTGCAAATTTTCTTGAGGTTGCTGGATCAGAAGGGCGTTGCGCCCCCTACTGACCCCGACCGTTTTTTGGCGGTCCGCCTTGCCATTGCGTTTTCGCAACAACGTCGGACCCGCGACCGTTGCCCTTTTTGGCATACGGTCAAAATTACGTTCAGTACCGAAAGGTACTGGGCGTGGGGCACTACACTCATGAGCGTAGTGTCCTAATTTTTGGCAGCGATGGCATTTCTGCAATCGCATATTCCTCGAAAAGCGAGGTCTCTCGCTTTCGATGTAAGAGAGGTCCATGGGTTCTAGACCTCCTAGCCCGTGTCGTCTTGGAGGACGATACGATGACGAACTAGCTTGAGCCTGTCTCAAGCTAAAGTCCTCCTGTTCCGCAACGGATATTGCTTCTTCAAGCGTATCCAGTTCCAAGCGGAACAGGTGGGTCTTAACGGAACCATACGTAAGACCTTGCATGAACACCGTAATCAACGTGTGTTCATGGACTGGGTTATTTGTAATACAAATCGCTAAGAGTCGTATGTGCTGGGCATATGCGTGAACATCACGCTTGCCTTGCTTGAGTTTCAAAAGCTCTAAACGAGCTCTGAAGTCAGCCCTAGGCGGTTCATACGTCTGTTTGAGCCGGGCTTTAAAAGCCTCTAGCTCCCAAAGACATATGGGTCGCACAACTTAAGGCCCAATGCCCAAGTTTTGGCACGACCTGCCAAATTTGATTGAGCGAATGCGACTTGCATTTGATCGTCGACGATGTGACGTGCCCCTATGGCATCGTCCAACTCGACAAACCATCTCAGGAGGGAGTCTTCTTCGACTCCCCTACACTTAGAGATATCAATCTTTAAGGTTTCGGGACGACGCGTATGCGTCATCCCAGGTACAGGGGTCTGTACCTGTTGTAACCTCAACAGTTCTGCCTGTTGAGAGCTTTGCTAATTCAGCAAGACTACTTTTTCCTTCATCTCGTCAAGTTCATGTTGTATGAACTTGGCGATGGCTGAATGGAGGGCATCTCTGTCCAAATTGGACAGCATTTCCAAGATTGCATCGTTTCCTACGGTCGAACTCATTTGTTCGACCGCACTCCTTTCGATGTCACTTAGAAAGGAGTAGCTTTAACGCGAAACGTGATGCGTATTCCAACTATCATCTAACATGGACATGTTAGATGAAGAAAATGTGGTCCTTGGACGGACTACAAAGTGCTACCAGGTGTAAAGGGACACGGCGACTTGTACTGCTTCAGTTCAAGTCCACTTCGCACTGCTACAGTTGCGAGTGGTGCCTTACGTCGCTTCACGTACACTAGTACGTGTAGAGGAAGACTTCTCTTTAAGACAACTAACTTAAAGAGGTTTAAATGAAACTGTATTAATACAATTAAGTATCTCTTCTATCTATCTTGTAAATGCTAACTTAATTATAAACTAATACTAAACGTGCAATTGAATTCTTTTCTTATCTTGTCTGTATCTCTCTTTTGTTTACATCTACAGCTGATTAGTCTGCGGAATTAATAGATATAATTGTCTATACCAATTTATGGATAAGAAATTTGAACATTACTATTTAAAGTAATATCCTCCAAAGATTATCTACCTTTTCGATAATATATTAATTAACAACCTTTAAGTGTTAATTTCATGTAACGATACACCCTGTTACATGGACAATGTACTCCACTTCGCTTAGCGAAAAACACTTAATGTCTGTCCACCAACTCCAAGGTCCAACTTCACGTTTGGTCGTGGGGCCTGACCCGTCGACCTAAATTCACCTGTATACAAATTACGAGTTCGTAACACTTGGCCCTGACCCCTGACGACGCTCTTTATCCATAGAATTCAAACGTAAAGAAATCCTAGCCAGCTCTGCCGCAATGTCGCTGCCCGGTTAGGGTTCCACACTTGGCACTCCCCTTTCGCGAGCGCCCAAGTACTCTTCCTCAGTGGCGCCCCTTCGCGTGCTGCCACATGCGCTTCTTCCCCATACGCATTCCCTGCGTAATTAGGTGTTGCGCCCCTAAGCACTTCCTCATCCGCCACTGGGCTCATAACCTTCTAATAAAAAGCAAGAAAGGTCTCCAAAGAAGTGTTTTCAAAGATTAAGTTTATAAACAACACTATTTGTGTCATACCTCCTACCACCCTGATTTGCAGTTGCTCGTTGCTCCTGCGAAATGGTATGCTCACACCTTCCGTCTTTTCTGTCACCTGCAACACACCAAAATATACAAATGAAAGACAATTCTGGAGAACGGCAGTTGTTTTCTTGATGGCTTGGGACCTGGCGGTATTTCAATCTGTGAAATACCATTTTCCAACAGTGTTCACCGTCGCGAACTCGTGGACGGCGCAACAAACCCAATTGCGCTGAGGACAGGGGTCTTATAGGCTGTTTGCTCTTACTGTACCTGTTCATCGCCGCAATTCCAGTGACTCCAGCGACTCATTTGCTTTGCAAGTATAAAAAAATCAATTTTATATTGTTGTACTACAAAAGAGAGTTTGACTCTGGAGGAAACTTGAGTAGCCCCGCTGGGCAGTAAAAACTCCAAAAACCTCTTGAAAAGGCCTATACGCTTATTTTAAGATGACTGGCTCGTTAGAGGTGGGTTCGTTAAGGGTATTGATACCCCACAGCTAAAATTGATATCCCCACAACTATTTCTCAAAATGTTTTTTATTTTGAATTTCATAAACCGCTCCTACTTAAATTGTTACTCCCACAACTTTTTTAAAAAAATGCTTTTAAATTCGCAAACTAAAGTTGTTAGTCCCACAACTTCTGTAAAGATATTAATTGCTATAAACACAACGCCGAAAACATGACGTTACATCAAAAACTCGATGAAGGAAAACTGGATCTGAACTAGCCAAAAGTCTCGTTCCTCACTAATGCAATTGCATTAACCCAAGGTAACTTTACACCAAGATGCAGCTGAGCCATTTGCCAGTGGTTACTATTGACTTGCAAGAGTACCTTTCCTTTCGCTACTGTGGTGTATGGATTGAAAGAAGTTTCGGATCCATCTTCAGTCAAAATAAACACTGACCTTGAATAGCAGGTAGCTGCAAGAACAGCACATGCAGGAGAACCAAACCAGCTGGTTACAGGTATCGGTCCATTGCAGCAGGTGAGCAATTGCATGATAACCACATTTCGTATGTTCCTCATAAGTCACTATGTTGTATCGCAGATTTTCTTAAAGCTTATGCGTAGCCATCAATGAATGCAAACTCTTGTGCATCTTTGAAGAGCTCTTCAAATGTGTTATAGGTTTGGTGTACTGGTGCTAAAATGTTGTAAAGGGCAAGTGTCTTTGTCAAGTTTTGATGTAAGCATTGAATGAATGGAAACTGTATAAAGGAGCTGAACAAGCATCCTTCATATAGATAAAGAATACTGTGGACATTGTGGCATCAATCTACAGTCGAAACATAGTATGTACTAGCCAATCAAAGCCGAAATATAATAGTAATAGCCACTGCTAGTTGAAATATAATATATATTAGCCAATCACAGGTGACACATAATGTCTATTGGCGATTCGGCATTTTGGATTGAACTTGCAATTAAAATCATTACAGAAGTTGTGGAAATAACCATTTTAATTGCGAGTTTAAAATTATTATTTTTCTAAAAAAATAGTTGTGAGAGTAACAATTTAAGTCATTTAAATTTAAATAAATATTAATTAAAAATAGCTGTGGGAATATCAATTTTAGTTGTGGGGACCGTTCTTTTACCATAAAGTCAAAGCCTTGGTGTTATTGATTAGCCAAACTATCCAATCATCTGAAGAAATCGTCGGCAAATACAATAAATCTCAAAATGTGTCTTGATTCCTTTGCGATGTAGATTCCTTCTTCAAGAGGTCCTTGCACGCCGATATATTAGTCCCATCTTCACGTGTGCCTGAATTCTAGTGCCTTGTTGGTCACACTTTACTCGGATTTGCTGAAGCTACCCGTTGCTGCCTACCTCTACCAATGCTTGGCTCTTTTTAGTCTCGTCCCGTTATAATTTTAAATCATGGCCACCTTTTCGCCTTAGGCGGCAGATAATTCACGTGAGGCCTCTATAGTTACATACCCCTGCCCTAACATTTTCAACCAACAAGTAGTATTTATTCACAGGAACATTTGCAGAGACTCATGAGCAACCACGGTAACCCCCCCCCGTACTGAACGTGTCTTTTTTTGAATAATACTTTCCGTTACTAGCGCCATGGATGCCGTCGTAACGACACTTTATCAGTATTACATCAACTTTTTCTCAGTGCCTCGCAGTGAAGCAGCCTCTGCATCTCGCCTGTCGCAATATCTAATCTTATGGTGGCGAACCCACTTATTGACTCTACTCTACCATCAGGAAGTTTTTCGGGCGGTGACACAGTTATCGCACAATATCTAGCAACTAAAGAGTCATGGTGGGTCACATATCCACGCATTCTCGTGGTCACGGCTTCCACACTAAGCACGTACAACCCAGAAACATTTTTATGCACAAATCAGTGGAATATTATTGACATCGAAGCCGTGAAGCTATTCCCGACTAAAAATGACTTCGTTCTTAGACTCGAGACATCACGTTTCCGTTCAGCCAGATTGAAGTTTAACTGCCCCGCTAGGGGCCATCTACTATCGCTACTAGCAAAGCTGCGTTGCCAAGCTAAAGGAAAAGCATCGCTCTATCGTTTAGTGTATGCCCCAAGAATCCACTTCCGCTGTATTGAGCAATATGCCAATGGGTCCAACAAACTGCTGTTCTTGCAAGTGACGGTGTCGAGTATTGTCTTCTTGGACGAACGCGGGCGCCATGTTCAGAATCTTCCGTATCTTTATTTACGCATGACCGCATACTCGACTGAGCATTGCGAGGGCATGGTGCTGTCGACAGCTTTTCATGATCGATTCTTTATCTGCACCGATAGACATGATTGTCTAAATGCGATCGTAGCTGCTGCAAATGAGGTGGGGATTGGGCTTTGCACGACCTCAACACACATCACGGCGCAGCAACTTCGGTTTCATAATTTAAAGTTGCTGAATCGTGCATCAGTCATCCGTTTCGATGTCAAGATGGCAAATACGACGGTGGATGAGGGCGACGCAGTGCCTCGGAGCGATTCTAGCGACACCGAAAAGAAGGTATATAAGAAGATACAATTAATTCTTCAGGGCGATTTTATAGTCGAGATGCACTGTTCCATGCGCACTGTAATTGCGCGTCCGTACAGCGCACTTTTAGCGATTGTCCGCCCTGATTGGGATCTGCGAATGCTAGTGTTGGAATTTAAGCAAGAAGAATTGCTTATCCTTGACGTAGACGGCCGCGATCAGCTTGTCATCATGCTACTGCTGGTGTGTCGAGAGGCAGGTCAGCACAATGTTGTCCTCAACTCTTCGAGATTCAATTATTGCCGATTCTACTACCCTCATACTGCTGACAGCGCCACTGATGATAGCAATACTGCCGGCGTGACAATGACAACGTTCTTGCTAAGGCGACTCTCGCATACAGGTCGCGGAGAAGACAGCTACGGCGAAAAAGGTCGAAGCAGCAGTGTGTGGTCTTTTCGCAGGCGACAAGGTGGACTTCGGGCTTCATTAGGAAACAATGACACAGCAAGATCTGATACGAGCCAGCGTGGCGGGTGGTTTCAGCGCCGTATCAATAGTAACAAGCGTGCAACAGAGCCTTCGTTCGACATGCGCCATTCCATCGACTCAGGCCTATTCATGTATGAGGGCGTGAGCATCACTGTTGCTATGGAAGAGCTCAATGCCAATCTCCCACTGGACGAGCTTATGCACAGCGGACCTGGGCAAGCTGACGAAGTAAACAAGTCGATAAGACTTGTCTTTGAGCATTTTATTATGTTAGTAGCCACACATAGACGATATGGAGATACAACCAGATCTGAGATAACCACCACCATACAAGCACTTTTGCGCTTATATCACCATCCAGATGCATGCTTCACAGACGAGATGGTTTGTAAGCTTGCTTGTTATGACATGTTATTTTGAATGCTGACCATTGTGTTTGCGGGTAGATTCCTCAACTTTTTGACACTGTCCATGAGCTCGTATTACAGCAAGAAGTTCTTACTTGCTACTGGTGCCTCAGGTTGCTGCAATGTTTGTTGGGCATTCGGACTATCAATACTGCTCCAGGGTGCAATGGAGCTGGGGACCAGCGTGCTAAACTGATTCAGCACCTTGTCTACCACGAGGCGCTGCTACATACCATTGCCGAACTTATTCCGGCCTCGTTAGATGACTTGAACAATTCATCTGGCGTAGCAAACTTGTCTTTTAACGGAACAGCTTTCTGGGTGGATGATCCAGAAATTGAATTTGACTTGCTATCTAATTCTTCAACACATCCCTCCATCTTATTCACAAAGGAGGCTCAGATCCAGAATACAATTAATGTGGTATTTTACGAGACGCTACTCACATTGCACCAAATAGTGGTGTATCTGCAAAGTGCAGTAATGGAGCAGCGGGCGACGCTTGATTGCCCAAATTACGTTGCGGCGAGCAACCGACATTCGTTGCAAAAGAATAATCTTAATGATACATTGGCTGTCAAGCAGATAGAGGCTGTTGCAGAAAAACTACTGGAAAAACACCGATTTCTGGTGGAATCAATCATCGACGTTCGTCTTGTTCGGATGGCCGAGACATCAGTGGCACTCGTAAAATTCGTATTGTGTCACTTCGCGACCAGAGCCACACATCAACCTCATGTATCGCCTTTGTCGCATTTTATTGAAAGAGATTATAACGATACTCAAAAGGAACGTCTGCGCGCGTTGAATTCTTTTTTGAATAGCTACCAAGCCATAACTGAGAGCAGCTTGGAGCCTCCGTCACTTTTATTCTGTACTGGAAAAACAATTGAAATGCCGGTTTATGCATTTAGCAACAGCACTAGCGATTGCACAAATGCGGCAGCGGACAGGCTGCTTTACCAAAAAAAGTTGAATGATGTTGCATCGAACGGATCAATGAGACTTGAGTATTTAAACTCTATGAAGTCACCGAGTTCAATCCGAGATGATAAAAAGAACACGCCAATAAAACCAGAGCCATATAAAAGTCCGTCGGAAGAGATGCTGCAAAAATTGTTAACGCAAAAGAAAAAGAAAAAGTGTATTTTATCACTTAATGGCGAAAGCACTTGCAGAAGCCACGTCAAGCAGCAAGCAAAGTACGATCTTAATCATGCTTTTGGACCACAAATCTGCAAAAAACAAAACCAACTGTCGGTTCCAGCGCCAGAGAAGCGCTTGAGTGGTCAAATAAGTCCTATAAGTATTGCTTGTAAAGAGACAAGTTTCTTAAGTGAAATGGACACAGAAAACACAATCCGTCCATTGCTGGAAAGTCGTTACTCTTTTCCTGGTACCTGCTCATCGCAAGCCTTTCAGGCGTCTTTCAAAGCGTCAGGAAGTCGAACATCGAACGAATGCGATGCATGCATTGGATGCAATGATGTGTGTACGAACGAGATTTGCTTTTCATGTGCTGAGAAGAAATACCACGTGTGTGTCGCCTTTGCAAACTCTTTAGTTACTTCTAGGGCAACAGGGCATCAAAGTATATCAAATTATCGCATGTCGTCGTCAAATGAACATTCCTGCAACGTTGAGCGAGAGTATTCTTCCTGCGAAATGAAACGGCACCAAAACCAGCGTTCATGTTGGATCCGTATCGGTGACAGTATTGCAGACGTGACAAGTTTGCTTGTCGTGCATCCTGGAGGAGCACATGTGATACTGGAGGCAGCAAAGCATGGCAAAGATTGCGGGCGAATTTTGGAACTGCACCCACCTGCTGCATTGGAAAAAGTAATGCAGTATCGCCTGGGTCGATATTACTGTTGCAGCTCGTCTTGAGACACCACTCTATTGCGATTAGCGAATGTTATGGCTCATGCAGTAGAATTCCTCGTTACATAACTCCACTAAATCCTAAATTTTAAGCATATTTTGCTGAAGCAACACCTTCACCTTTCCATCGTGATAGCATTAATGCTATTCTCTCTTATTAAGCTTTTGTAGAAAACGCAGTGTTGTCTTCGCCATGATAGAAGTTAACTGGGAGACAATTCCTTCAAGAATCTCCACATGACCAGTACATTGTTGTGGAAATTTTGAAATTAGCGTGAATATAACTGTTGCAAATTTGAGCGAGCCTTTAATGTCCCCAAGATCCGGGCGCTCCAGAACGGTTTCAACCGCTTCAATAAACAGTTCTATTGTCGATGATGATAACGCTGGTTTCATGCTGAATATGTTTTGGAATACCAATAATGCCGAATCATTGGAAAGCAAAAGCGAGCTCGAAGAATTGGCACTACCGCTGGCTGTAGTTGCTTTTAAAGATCTTCGAAGATATTCGTCCAGCTGGTGAATTGGTATTGAGTATGGAATCTGTAAAATTCGAATAATTGCTTCCGCTTGCGGAGGCCCAATGTCATACTTGGAATTATTAAAATTTCCACCCACCAAAAGGGGAAGTAAAAGTGAGTCAACAAGAGCTTCACTATAATTAGGACTATAGCGAAGCGCGGTCTGGAGAAGTACACGAGAGATGACTGATTTGGCCGAGCAGATCTTCGGTAAGATGCTAGTTTCGAGAAAGATTGCTGCGTACCGCGAACTCCAATTAGAATCAACTAATGCACTGCCAACAAGACGATAGCAATTGCTTGCGTTAGTATACATTATTATCATTTTTAGAAGATATCTACCTTGTGATCTGAAATAGAGCTTCGTCCATGGTCAAGTCCATACGAAGTTTCTTGCACAAAAGCTGAAAAGTCACCTCGTTAGCTACATTGGCAGTCTGAACGTCATTAACGACTTCAGCTATCAAATCGAAAGCACGTGAAGCTACATCATCAATCACAATTGCTGTTTCATTTTTCAGCTGAGCGAGCTGCTTAGCCAGTCCGGACGCGCGATCTTCCACCTATCGCAAAAGACGACGTGTGAAAGCAAGCAATACATATCCGATTGTAGAAATATGTTTCAGACCTCTTTTGATAGCAAAGGTTGTTGGTGTATCATCATTCCTGTTTGTGTCGAAATTGGCAATTTATCCCTCGAATTCTGTTGCATTGGTTTCAATGTGGCCGAAGTATCTAGAGTTTCGGCTTTAAAGCGCTTTTTTACTCGAAAATATGCCGTTATTGGAGTCATAGAGCAAATTTCTGACGATAATGCCTTTGGCATATTTTCTGCCTCAAATTCATGTAAGGAGAAGTCGACTTGATTCAATGTCAGCCGCCGCATCCGACGTCGGAACGCAGAATTTTTGGGCAAATTTTTTTTTTTTTTTCTACTTTCCTCAACTCCAAGCACCATTTCTGCTAACGTCAAACATACAGCATCAGTTTCGTATCGTCGTGGCATTGCTGTCACTTGAAGGAAGGCTTTTGCCAGGCTCATAGCCGCTTCAGTGCTTGGAGATGCCCCGCTCGCCAACGCACTCCATATATCGCGCTGCACTCGCAAACTATGCTGCTCAAGGCAGATGCCAAGTTTGGAGTATTCTCTATCATCGTCTGTAATTTCGCCGTCTTCCACTTCAACGAAGATACTTAGCTCGTGTAAAATGTCGGGGGCAACTTGGCGATTATCTGCGAATAGTAGCATGGCGCTTATAGCACTGGTAATGAAAAGAAGATGGTCATTACGAACCTTGCAGATATTCGCGCACCCCGAAGGCGCCTTTAGACTGAGCCGCAAAGGCTAAACGCTGCATGCTGGACAAAAATTAGGGCAATCGATGAAACTTGCAATTTCATACGCTCAATTTGTATGGACTAAAAATCAGATTCATTTCGTTAAATTTGTTGCTGATAAGCTTTTAACCTAGTCGGCCTTTCAGGCACGATCGGCCAAAGCTTTAAATTTATGTGACGAGCGCGGACATGTGCGCACTCGCAAGTATATGCATTTGACAAACTTATTAATCTTTGGCATCTGATACGTTAGAAAAACACCTAGCAACTAGTCAATATTAAGCTCGCCGTCTTAAATGCCAACCGAGACCTAAAAGTCCGATGACTTTCGTGTAAAATTAGAACGTTGGACGTCGGAAATGTTTAACTGTGCGCAATTTGCAGCTCTTGCATATCGGTGACGATTTTTACAAATCACAGCTAGTTTTAATCGACAATTATTTACCGAAAATTGTTTAAACGAAATTCGTTTGAAAGAAGCGCAGTCACATCGATTCAAGTCTCATGAACAATTTAAAATAGGCGGCGTTTTCAGCCATAAGATCGTGTGCGCAATAATCGTCCGAGTTTTTTTTTTTTACTTGGAAATTGCGCATGCACACGACGACGCGATGCGAAATGATGATCGTCAGGTTGGTTCTAGCTGCAGTCGAACCAAATTTTGTGCTTAAATATTCGGAAAACAAGTGAATTAGCGTGCTTAACAATTACAAATGAAGACTAAATTATTTCAAACATTACATCATCTTTTCTTCCAAAAATCAGATTTTTACTCCTAAAAAAATAGCATTTATCCCACAAAAGATGGCGGAGAAGAGCAAGAAGGATTTGGCATGGCTACCGCTAGGAGCAGTGGCACTAGCTGACGGCGAGTACGATGTAATAGTGCTCGGAACTGGTCTTAAGGAGTGCATCTTGAGCGGATTGCTTGCGGTAAACGGTAAGAAAGTGCTGGTGGTAGATCGCAACCCGTATTATGGTGGCGAGTGTGCTTCTCCTAACCTTACAAACCTTTACAAGAAGTTTAAGCCTGAACAGGATCCACGTACTGACTTGGGCGCAGATCGGGATTACAACGTGGACCTGGTGCCCAAGTTTATCATGGCCTGCGGCAAACTTGTCAAAATGCTTCTGCACACTAAAGTGACCCGCTACCTCGAGTTTAAGAATGTAGATGGTAGCTACGTCGTGAAAGGCGGACGTACACACAAGGTTCCTGCTACGGGTGAAGAAGCGCTGCGGTCATCGCTCATGGGTATGTTTGAGAAGCGCAAGTTTCGCAAGCTCATCATGTATATTTATAACTATGAGGAGGGCGATCCCAAAACTTATGAGGGTATAGACCTTTTTAAGCAGCCCATGAGTGATCTTTTTGAGAAATTCGGCGTGGATGCCAACACTCAGAGCTTTATGGGCCACGCGATGGCGCTCATGCGTGACGAATCGTACCACCAACGTCCCGCCATTGAGACTGTCCGTGCTATAAAACTGTATGCTTACTCGTTGGAGCGCTATGGCAAATCTCCATACATTTACCCGCTGTACGGCCTGGGCGGTTTGCCCGAGAGTTTTTCGCGTCTCTGTGCAATCAACGGTGGCACATTCATGCTTAATCGTGCAGTCGATGAGATCTTGACTGATAAGGACGGGAGGGCATGGGGTATTAAGTGCGACAACGAAGTGGCTAAGGCTAAGCTGGTGATTGGTGACCCGTCGTACTTTCCAAAGGAAAAGATGCGCAAGATTGGCGTCGCTGTTCGCTCTATCTTTGTTCTAAATCACCCGATTCCTAGCACGAACGATGCTGAGTCGCTGCAGATCATCATTCCCGCAGCCCAAGCCAATCGCAAGAATGACATCTACGTCGCCGTGGTGTCGTCTGCCCACTGCGTTGCGCCGCAGGGCATCTACATTGCCATTGTAAGCACGCTCGTTGAGACATCGATGCCTCTGCAGGAGTTGGAGTCTGGTGTGAAGCTGTTAGGTCCGTTTCTGGAGCGCTTTGACGCCATAACGGACATGTTTGAACCTGTAGGGAACGGCAAGAAGGACAATTGCTTCATTAGTTCTTCGTACGACCCGACGAGCCACTTCGAGACTACGTCGGAGGACGTGCTGGATTTGTATAAGCGCATTACAGGCGAAGAGCTCGACATGAACATCAATGCCGACTCAACTGACGTGGACCAGTAAAAAAGGATCGAGACACCACGCTAAGCATAATGAGTGATTGCATAGGGACTGAATGAAGTATTGCAGTGCAGACTTTAAAAAACAACAATTAACCGACCAGCAAATCAATAAAAATTGCTTTTATTTTGTGGTAATACAATTGCGTGATATAATGCATTTATTTTTTGGCCGCCGCCATGGCCTCAGACATTAATACTACGGCCACAGACCAAACTGAACGGCCACAGACATGACCACAATTTTGCCATCTCCACTACTTAATACTGTGCTTGGTTAGATCAATCGCGTAGTTGTTTTGTCTGTGGCCGTAGCAGTTTTGTCTGTGGCTGTAGTAGTTTTGTCTGTGCCCGTAGTAGTTTTGTCTGTGCCACATTTTTTATACATTGTAAAGCGTTCAACCATTTAAGGGATACTTTCAACGGAATTTACGTGCCAGAAAGCATACTAGGCTACTACGCAGACATTATGATACCCAATGTAAATGTCATTGACTGGCAGCACCGCTCTTTGAGCTCAAGCCAACATTCTAGCCCAGTTATGGCTAGCGCTTCAGGCTTGGGATCAGTGACGCGGCTCGACGAACGATATGTGAAACCGTTAGATGATTTAGCTCTGGATAATCAGACGGAGAGTAGTGGCCATAGCATCGAAATAAGCGCTGTGCCTAAAGAGCCTAGGCCTTTCGCCATGAGTTTTTTGCGGCCGCATCAAGAGCGGTTACATCGTTCGATGTTCGAGAGCTTTAATCGAATGAGCGATACACCCGTAAAAGAGAACATTAATTCACTCGTGCCAGCGTCCGTTCAATTTCTGATGAGTCGATCTCTCGAGGAGGAGAAAGATCTTAGTGCGAAATCGGATAAAGAGAAGGCGTACTTGTACAAGAAGGTGGTAGTTAATGGTGTAAAATAATTAAAAGTAACTGACGAGCTACATTACTTTAGAGATACACGGATACGTACGAGCATGCAGTCGCACTTTTAAAGCATGCAGCAATGCTGGAGCGAGAACTGAACGAGTACCGAGATACCGAGATGATCAATAGCTTTGATGATACGCAGGTGCGTAATGTGATCACTCGCAATATAATTTTAATTATAAGTTGTAGTTGCAGAATTTGAGTGAGTTTGAAGATTATAAGCAGGAGGACAGGATTCAGGCGCTGTGTCGTGAAATTACAGGACTAGTGTTGCAAGTAAATGAGCGCGATGCAGTCATAAAAAGTCTGCTCGAAGATCGAAGTCGATCCGCAAGGGAGTTAAACGAGCTCAACTTATCGCGAGGCTTGAATTCTGGCAAAACCAACGAAGGAATAAAAGACACATCTTGTGCGTTGGAGCTAGATTTGAAGGTTGCACGACGTGAACAGCAAGAAGCCCTTGAGCGTGAATCAAAAGGAATTGCACACCTTAGACATGTTCAAGAACTTTACGAGAAGTGTGAGGCTGCGCGTTCAACACTGTCTGACGGACTCGATAGGGCAGAGGATCAAATATCTGCGCTGCACGCTCAATGGATGAAAGAAAAGAAAGAGTTATTGTCTTTACTGAAGAAAAATGATCAGAAAATGGCGAAAGCGCTATCTGAATGCGAGCGATTGCAAATAGAGAACGATGACCTAGCAAATTCTCTTCAAAAGATTTTGATGAATGAAAAGAAAAAAAAATTAGCAATAGAAAGCCAACGGCAGGCTCTCAGCAACTTGAACGCTGAACATACGCATTTAGAAGCAAATTTGGATGCGTTGCGACCACAATCAAGCGTGCTGGATAACACAAAGGCAAGGATATTAACTCTCGAAAGAGAGTTGGCTGGAGCAACAGAGATGATACGGCGCTATTTGCTGCAGGTGGATGATCTTAAAAAGAAGCTTGAGAGAAAAAAAGAAAAATATCAAACGGCAAAAGGTCGATTTCAAAAAAGCACTGCCCATTTGGAAAAACGAGTTTTTAACGCCGAAGCTGTTCGACGCAGCCTACATAATAAGGTGCGTGTATCACAAAATAAATTTATTGGAGATGCCGCAAACAGTCACTTATGCAGACTTCAGGTGATGGAATTAAAAGGCAATATCCGCGTTTTCTGCCGCGTGCGACCTATTCTAGAGCATGAACTTACAAGCTCTAGGGGGGAGAAGGTATATTGCTGCTTTGTATTCTTTCACATTTTGTGAAGCTTACTTAAGTATGCAGGTCTTTTCGTTTCCCGATTACCGCAGTGAACGGCGGCAGATTGAACTCAGCGCCAATCCAACGTCCCACGTAGGATATGGTCAGCATAGCTCGAGTAATGTGATCAAAAAGTACAGTTTCGACTTTGATCTGGTGTTCAATAGCAGCTGCTCGCAAGATGATGTCTTTCTAGAAGTGTCTGCGCTGATCCAGTCTGGATTAGATGGATACAACGTTTGCATATTTGCCTACGGACAAACTGGGTAAGCATCGTCTAATAAACTAATCGGAAGCGCTGAGTGTCGTATTGACATCTAATAATTTCTTGTAGATCGGGTAAAACATATACGATGCAAGGGAGTAATAATGTTGCCAACTGCAAGCTGCGAGACTTATGGCCAGACTTGGGTATCGTTGGACGAGCGTTTGCTCAAATTTTTAAAGGTATAGAAGAATTACGTACAGGCGGATGGGATTTTACTGCCAGCCTTGAGCTAATTGAGATTTATAACGAGACATTCCGTGACTTACTTGCGCCAATTGAGGTAAAAAAGTTGCCGGCATGGCCAAACAACTTTGACTTACAATCTTTATCTTGTAAATTTTAAGTCACACGAAAAAATTGAACTTCGTCAAGATAGCGAAGGAAAGACTGTCGTAGTGAATTCATTTAGCCAAAAGATCGGGAGCGACCAAGAAGCATGGGACTTGCTTCGAGGAGCAATATCAAAAAGGTCTACCAATTCGACGCAATTAAACGACAAATCTTCGCGCAGCCACTGCGTCATCACCCTGAGGTAAGAGTCACTCAAATAGCCTTTGATAAGTGGTGCTTATGTATCATTTTGTTCTATACAATCCAGACTGAAAGGAAAGAACTCGCTTACTAACGAGATGCGAACCGGGGTTATCAATCTTGTCGACTTGGCGGTACGTGGTACTGTTAATTTCGTGTTAAGTATTAATTTCGTTTTTGCTAAACACTTGAATTGTAGGGGTCTGAACATGTGTCGAAGTCGGGTAGTGACAGCAGCAAGAAACTTTTGAAAGAAGCGACGTCAATAAATAAGAGTCTTTCGGCGTTGGGAAATGTGATGTGTTCCCTTGCGAAAAAGGTTTGTGCTGCCACGATTGTCCTTGAATCGCACTATAAAGTCTAATTGGTATTTATTTAATCGTAAAGTCGACGCATGTCCCTTTCCGCGACACAAAGTTGACCCATTTTTTGAGCTCCTCTCTTAGTGGAGATAGCAAAACTCTTATGATCTGCAATCTCTCACCACTAGGCGAGCACCGCTGCGAAACACTCAATTCTCTTCGGTTTGCCAAGATGGTTAACTCTTGCGAAATAGCGTTTCCGTCGAGGGTATCCAGAAGATTGTAAGTATTTGTTGCGTTAAAAGCGGCCTCACCCATCAAACTTAGTACCTTATTACAAGTATCGTCACGGAAGCGGTAATTTAGCTTCATGTGCGCGGGAAGAAATTTTTCGACTGTTTTGTATTTAATCAAATCAAATTTGAAACCTTTTATCTAATCAGTGGATGTCACCTCTGTCGATGTGCACCGCGTAATATTCTGAATACTTCGGATTACGGATGACCGTAGCCACGATCCCTTCCAATGTGATACACCTATGTGCATCACCATCCCGTTAAGTACCCAAAGTATACTTAATAATTTGTGTAACATAGCGCCTTTAGCCCGTTACAGCACCCCCTCTCCAAAAGCGAGCTTTTCATTTTGTAAAATCGTCAACGGGAGGAACGAAGTACAGCGAGCGGCTTTACGCGCCGCTTTCAGTCCTCTCACTTAATCTTAGCGACCACTGTGTGACGTCCTTTGTCATAACACGGCACCTGACATGCCAGCAACAAGTTGCTACCATTACACTATTTAACATGAAAGTACGCATATATTGCGAAGTCTTTTCGCAAGACTTTCCAAGCTTCAGTAGTTCGAAAGGTCTGCAAAAAGACTTCGCAATATATCGGTACTTAACGTTAAATTGAAAGATGCTTTCTCAACAAAGAAATTATGAACGAAAGCCGACAGAAACTGAAACATAAGGAAATTGTGGCTCATGGAGGGTACAAAAGCGAGCACTAAGATTCGCCTATTTGAAGTAGAAGTAAAGCAAAATGAATTCATCCTTAGCTTGACCTCCAAAGACTAACTAACATGCATGGCCGGTGTCCGTTAAATAATTATTCTTTCCTATAAGAGGACTTATAAATAGCATTTCCTATAAGAGAAAATAAATAAAGAAGTTCAAAATTATTATCTTGCATATTTTTACTTAATAGTTATAATATTACCAAATTTAATCATATTGACGCAATAAGACATCACTTCTACTGATTGGTTGATTTGAGTTTGAATCAACCCCGCCAATCGTCACAAGGCACGATTGTGCGGTGCAGAAGTAGGCGCCATACATTGTTAGTTATTAGTATAATAAATCAGTAGTGCACCGAAGATCGTTACGTAGGAACTTAATATATTAATACAGTTTTACTTTTCTCGATTCTAAAGCCTTAGAATTTACTTTTAGTAGCTAAGACTTATTAGCTACTTAAAACCTTCCTCTGCACGTTGTGTACGTCAAGTAGTCAAGGCGCCCCACCTTCACTGTAATCAGTGTAGGTTGACTAGTTCTGTGGTCAATACTAGCAAAGGGTGCCCCATTACACCTGGTAGCACTTAGTAGTCCGTTTAAAGGCCTACGCACGTTCCATCCAACATGGATGTGATGGATGGAGAAGGATGGAGCTTTCCAGCCCCTCAAGAAGGCTATCACGCAACTTCACTCATTTGAGTGACTTTGAATGGAGAGCGATCGAACGCATGAGTTCGGTCGTACGCGGACCAGCCGTTGGCGCCATGCTGTTCACTCTGAACACAGATGAACAACATGCCGCCATAACCGAGTTCATACAACATGAACTCGACGAAGCCCAGGAAAAAGTAGCCTTACTTCACCAGCAAGGCTCTCAACACGCGGAGGTGTTGAGGGAACAGTGTGCTTAACAATTGGATCTGTTGAGACAGCAGCATGTAAATGCTGCTTATGGGCCGACGCTTCCGCGTCGACCCGAAAGATTAAATATAGAAATCTTTGAGTTTAAAAGCAATAGAAGGCAACTCCTTTTTAATATGGTTCGTCCAATTAGACGACGCCATTGAAGCTGGCCACATCAAAGATGATGCATCAAAAGTAAAATTTGGCATGTCCAACTTAGCCGAACGTGCCAAATCTTGGGCCTTGGAGCGGCCCAAAATCGTGCCGGCGCGAAAGGGCATCAGCGGCGCTTAAGCTTCACGACCCATTAATTTTTGGGTCGTATGACGTCTTGAAGGCCCGGCTCAGACAAACATTTGAGCCGCCACGTGCCGAAATCAGGGCTCGATCCGAGCTCCTGGATTTGAACCAGGGCAAGCGTGATCTGCACGCTTATGCCCAACATGCACGATATCTGGTCAGTGGTATCGTTACTCATCCAATCATGAACAAACCGAGGTGACTGTGTTTATTAAAGGTCTTGCAGACGGCCCTGTTAAGACCTGCCTGTTCCGGCTAGAATTAGAGTTGCTCGACCAAGCGATTTCTATAGTGATACAGAAGGACTTCAGTCTTAAACATGCCTTTGTCCACTGTAGTGCTTATTGTCCACCGAGACGACAAGAAAACGGTTGTCCAGAAGCCATGGTATTTAGAGAGAGAAACCTCGCTCTTCAAGTCACAAAAGATTACAAAAATGCAATCGTTGTCAAAAGACGGCTATTACGCCTATAAGTGTAGTGCCCCACGGCTAGTACCTAAAAACACTGAGCGACAAGACCGACCTATCGTAAGGAACAGCGGAGGACGCGGATACGACGCTGTTACGAAATCGCAATGGCGAGGCGAATCGTGAAAAAACGGTAGGGGCCAGTAAATACGGAGCGCCCTGCTATCACGCTACGTCAAAAGAATTTGCAGGCCTTTTGACGAAAGTTGCTCCTCACAAACAAACATTGTGTGTAACTGGCCGAGGGGATGAGGTTAACATCATCACCTTAGCATTAAAGTGGCAAATGAATTCCAAATAAAGTCCCTAGTCGATTGAGGGGCGTCAAAAATTTTTATTCGACGCCAATCGCTAGAAGATCGCAAACTCAAATTTGTTGAGCGCGATATCCCTCTAACACCTAGCAACAGGCGCATCTGTAACGGTTAAAAAACGTGAAGTTGGTATCCAATACACGTTAAAAAGCTAACAGCACGATGATGATATCATCGTATTAGATTTGGATGACAAATTTGATGTCATCCTTGGATTACCATGGCTCAGAAGTTACGAGCCATGCATAAATTGGCAGCATCAAGCCGTGACGATGCCTGTCTCTTGTTCATCAGATGGCCAATTGATGAACGTCTTGGAGCGTCCACAAGCGTGTGGATGTTCTACGAGTGAGTGCGATAGCCTCACTTGTGGGTCGGTCGTTAGCATGACTGCACAAGACCTTTGTGTGAATACTCAACACTTTGTGGAGTTAAATCCCGACGGCTGTGCAAAAAAACAGGCAGCGTCAAAGGTCCACCATTGTGACATGATCATAGTTACCGACGGCTGTGCCCCAAGCACAGGTAGCATCGAAGTTCGACCTCTCGAATAAGTTGAGTGGTACGAAACAAGGATGCTTGCTTGAATAGCAACATCCAAGAAAATATTAAACGACCGTCTATAAGAGACATTGCGAGTCCTAGATCGACTGGAGAGTCGACCGTAGAGGATCTTGTTGTGGCTGCAGAACCACAGCTAGAGGCAGTTGGGAAGGATACTCCGACCTGATAACAGGATCGAAATACTGTGTCATGAAGCAGTAGTCATTGCCCCGCGAACAAGTATTAGCGCTTGACAAATTCTTTGCCGATCCCTTGTCAGCGGGTCATGTGAGGGAGTCAACCTCCCAGAAAGCTCTCCGACCTTCTCTGTGCGTAAAGTAACAGGAGGGTGGCGGGTTGTGCATTCGTTCAATAAATTAAACGCTGCAATGGTACCGGCTCAAACGCCGATACCACGAAAAGACGTAATCATTAATAGTATGTCAAAGAGTACTGTCTACGCATGAATAGATCTGATGGATGAATTCTATCAGATCCTTATGCGTGAACAAGATATTATGTTCACAGTAGTAAGCACTTCAAGCGGCATGCTATGGGGGTGGCTAGTTATGCCACAGGGGCTTCGTAATGCCCCTGCAACATTCAACAGATGTGTAACCAATCTGTTGAGATCAGTGCGGAATTTTGGACCGAATTTTTTTGAAGACGTCTTCGTTCATAGCAGAGCCATAAACGCATAGTCGGATGTTGAAGTACATCCTAGCCACGTCCGAAAGGTTCTTACACTTATGCGTAAGCACAAGATCTGAAAAAGTGTATATTCGCTGGAAGCGAAATGCCACTTCTTGGGTGCATCGTGGGTAAACACGGTGTACGATCAGATCCAGAAAATATCAAGGCGATCACCGATTGGCCTGGGCTAGTCGATAAAAATGGACGTAGAAAGTTTCTTGGTTAAACGGCGTACCTGCACAAGTACTCACGCAATTATGCAGAAATGGCAGTAATTCATTCTTTTTTATTGAAGAAAATTTTAAAGTGGTCCTGGAACGCTGATTGTTAGTGTTCCTTCGAGAATATCAAGCAAAGCTTGATTAAATCGCCTATCCTGGCGATTGCTGACCAAAACCGACCTTTTCATGTGGTCTGTGGCGCCAGCGAATTTGCGATCGGCTGTGCGTTAATGCAATATGAGACAGACGGTGCAGAGCTAGTCGTCTGTTATCAATCGCGTCAGCTTCAACCAGCTAAACGCAACAGTGCATGACAAGGAACTCCTTGCCATGTATATGCACTGGCTAAGTTTAGGGCCTTTCTCTTGGTAGATAGACTGTTCTTGTCGTCATCCCCACTCATAATGATAGGCGTTTACGCATCATGTATGAGGGCCACGATGCGCTAATAATTGGTCATCGTGGACGTGAAAAGACCTATCTCACGATAAGTCGCGACTTCTCCTGGCCACGCCAGTGTGAGTTCGTCCGCAAGTACTTACGTGCTTGCGAAATTCGTCAACGGGTGAAGCCCATTGCTTCATCCTGTGCTCTGTTACAATCTCTGCCTGTTCCAGCAGAGTGTTGGCAGCCCGTGACTATGTACTTCGTCTTCAAATTTCACGGACGATCGCAAAAAAAATAACACTCTTGTGTTTGTTGATATTTGTAGCAATATGGTAAATGTTATTGCAGTCCCAAAGTCAATTACAGCCAAACGCTGTACTCCTGTCTTTGTTGACACATAATTTCGACTCCATGGGTATTCCCGCGAGCTGGTCTTTGATCGAGACCCCAGATTCGCGTCAGAATTTTGGCAATCTGTGTTCAAATCACTTGGAACACAGTTAAAATGTCAACTTCTGACCATCCTAAAAAATATGGTCAGACAGAACGTACGAATTGTATCCTCGAAGAGATACTTCGCGGATACGTCCACTCTTTTAAGAGTTGAAGTGTGTTTCTTACCGATGGTGTAATTTGCCATCAACATCTCAGTGTATGCTTCTATATAGCATACACCGTTTTTCGTGAACCACGTATACTCACCTTCTTTATGAGTAGGTGTGTCGCCAGCATGGCGGTGTAGTACAGTAACCTACTGCGTGTTGTATATCGATCTGTTGAGGATCTATACAATTTCGACAATCCTTTTAAAGATTGTCGGAATGGATTTTTAAGGTATTTCATCAACTCTAAAGAGCCTTATCTTCTTGATAAGCCCTTATAACGTCGTCGAGTAATGTTGACGACGGAACACTTATTGTTACAACAGTGGCCTTATGCTCACTGTTATTTGTTGCAAACAGAGGCCTTATGCTTATTGTTGTTTTGCGCAGCAGGCTCAAATAAGGCCGGCGCGAAAGGGCATCAGCGACGACATTAAGTCGTCCTGGTTTATATTCGACGGAGAAGTTATACTCCGCGAAGAAGGATAGCCACCTCGCCATTCCTTGCGTGAGGTGTAGGCTATTTACGGCCGTGCGTAATGATGCATGATCCGTATATACGGTGAACGGTCTATCTCCTAGGAGATATACCCTAAACTTAGCCAGTGCATATTTCATGGCAAGGAGTTCCTAGTCATGCACTGGGTAATTGCGTTCAGTTGGTTAGAGCTGACGCGATTGGTAATAGCCGGCGCGGAGCGCGTCGTCTGTATCGTATAGCATTACCGCGCAGCCAATTGCGAAATCGCTGGCGTCACAGACCACACGGAATGGTCTGTCTTGATCTGCAATCGCCAAGATGAGCGATTGCATTAAGCTTAGCTTGATACCTTCAAAGGAACGCTGACAATCAGCGTTCCATAGCCATTTCTCGTCTTTTTCTAAGATACAAGAGAGATGAACTGTCATCTCGGAATAATTGCGGGAGTACTCGTGCAAGTACGCCGCTAATCCAAGGAACTTTTTAAGTCCCTTGGCATCGACTGAAACTGGCCAGTCGGTAATTGCCTTGATCGTTTCGGGATCAGGGCGAACGCCCTGTTTACCGACGATGCACCCAAGAAGTGGTATTTCGCTTGCACGAATATACACTTCTTGAGATTTGCGTACTACTTGTGCTTTCGCTTAAGTGTAAGAACCTGACGAACGTAAGTTTTATGAACTTCCACGTCCGTCTTACCGTCTATGGTTCGGTATGGACGAATACATCGTCAAAATAACTCGGTGCGAATTCTCGCAACGGTCTCAAAAGATTCGTTACGCATCTGCTGAATGTTGCAGGGGCGTTACTAAGCCTTTGTGGCATTACTAGCCACTCCCAGAGCATCCCGCTGAGAGTGCTTACTGCTGTGTACGGGATGTCCTGTTCACGCATAAGGATCTGATAAAATTCATCGATCAGATCCATAGACGAAAAAATGGTACTCTTAGACATACCATCTATGATTACGTTTTTCCTAGGTGTTGGCGTTTGAGCCGGTACCGTTGCAGCATTCAGTTTATTGAATGCGTGCACTTCCGCCACCCTCCTGGCCTTTCGCACACATAAGGTAGAAGAGCTATGTGGGGAGGTTGACTTCGTCACATATACTGCTTTTAATCGATCGATAAATTCTTTATCGATCGCAGGTTAGTTCACGAGGCACTGGTCACTTTTTCATGACACAGATCTTCGAGTCCGGTTTGAGCTCGATCTCATGTCGAGTGCCTTTATCCTTAGGCAACTCTTATGGAACTGTTTCAGAGAATACATCCCTGAATTCAATCAATCCTTGTAAAAAGGATTTGTCTTAAGTGACTCCCAGGATTGAGTAGTATATCTCATAATCCGAGTCTTTACATCGAGACACTTTCGTCCATCGATGAGCTGCTGAGGGCCTTTCGTTCTCTGCAAATATTACCGCTGACCGAATGTCGGTTACATAATCGTCCTCTGTGACGAGTACGCAGATCTGCTTGATTCTACCACTATGCAGATCTCTCAAGAACCGCTTGGGTTCTAGGGTTGGTAATTGAGTTATCTTTGAAGTTAAATTCGGAGGCGCATACAGATCAAGAGTATAAGCGCCTACTCTCGAACCGTTATTAACCAAGACATTCGATGTCTCGGTATCTTCCTGAGATTTATCCACAAGCTGCCGAGGGATCAATCCCTCGGGATGCTGAAGTCTAGTCACTTCAGCATTAACTATTTGAGGAGATTTCTCCTCAAGTACGTGGGGACTTATTCCCTCAACGTCTTCCGACTGTAATTGCGCGATCAGCATAGGGTAGAATAAAGCAGATCTCTACTCGACAGAGGACCAACACGTAACCCATTTCGGACACCGGCACTTCTTGAAGAGAACGATAGGCACACAGCAGCTCTCAATCCACGAAACTTACTCGCGTGAAGACTCGGACTGACAGTAAACTGCACAATCCCGGGAGCCACTCAAAGGATGATGAGCAATCACACTGTGATCTTGTCCAGTCGTACGAACGACCGTACCACAAGTGAGGCCATCGCACTCACTCCTAGTACATCCACACGCTTGTGGACGCTCCAAGACGTTCATCAGATGGCCATCTGATGAACAAGTGGCAGGCATCCTTACGGATCGATGCTGCCAGCTGATCCTTGGATCATATTTTCTGAGCCAAGGTAAACCTAGGATGACATCAAATTTGTCATCCAAATCCAGTACGATGAAATCATCATCGTAACGTAAATCTTTTAACGTGTAGTGGAATTTCACTACGCATTTTTATCGTTTCATTACTGTTATCGATGCGCCTGTTACTAGACGCACCGTCATCCTCGTTGGAGGGATGTCGCGCTCAACAAATTTGAGGCTACGACCCTCTAGCGACTGCTTCCAGATAAAGTTATTCGACGCCCCACAGTACACTAGGGCTCTAACTGACAAATCATTTGTCACTTTTAATTTCAAGGTGATGAAAGATACCTCATCACCAGGTGAAGAGAGACATAATGATTGTGTTTCTGGAGCAACTTAAGTCATTTGCAAATTCTCTTGAGGTTGCTGGATCAGTAGGGCGTTGCGCCCCTACTGACCCCGACCGTTTTTTGGCGGTCCGATTCGCTGTTGCGATTTCGCAACAACGTCGGACCCGCGACCGTTGCCGTTTTTGGCATTCGGTCTATAGTTACGTTCAGTACTTCTCGGTACTGAGCGTGGGGCACTGTACTCATGAGCGTAATGTCCTAACTTTTGATACCGATTGCATTTCTGCAATCGCTTGTTGTTCGAAAAGCGAGGTTTCTCGCTTTCGACATAAGAGAGGTCCATGGGTTCTGGACCTAGCTCGTATCGTCTTGGAGGATATGATGACGAACTAGCTTGAGCCTGTCTCAAGCTAAAGTCCCCCTGTTCCGCAACGAATATTACTTCTTCAAGCGTATCTAGTTCCAAGCGGAACAGTTGGGTCTTTACGGGACCATCCGTAAGACCTTGCATGAACACCGTAATCAACGTGTGTTCATGGACTGGGTTATTTGTAATACAACTCGCTAAGAGTCGTATGTGCTGAGCATATGCGTGAACATCACGCTTGCCTTGCTTGCGTTTCAGAAGCTCTGATCGAGCTCTGAACTCAGCCCTAGGCGGTTCAAACGTCTGTTTGAGCCGGACTTTATAAAAGCCTCTAGCGACCCAAAGACATACGGGTCGCGCAACTCAAGGCCCAATGCCCAAATTTTGCACGACCTGCCAAATTTGATTGAGCAAATGCGACTTGCATTTGCTCGTCGACGATGTGACGAGCCTTATGGCATCGTCCAACTCGACAAACCATCTTGAGAGGGTATAAGGTTTCCGAACGACGCGTGGGCGTCATTACAGGTACAGGGGTCTGTACCTGTTGTAACCTCAACAGTTCTCCCTGTTGAGAGCCTTGCTGATTAAACAAGGCTACTTCTACTTCACCTCGTCAAGTTCATGTTGTATGAACTTGGCGATGGCTGAATCGAGGGCATCTCTGTCCAAGCCGGACAGGATGGCCAAGATGGCATCATTCCCTACGGTCGAACTCACTCGTTTGACCGCCCTCCGTTCGATGTCACTTAGAAATGAGTAGCTATCACGCGAAACGAGATGCATATTTCCATTATCATCTAACATGTACATTTTAGATGATAGAACTGTGGTTCTTGGACGGACTACGAAGTGCTACCAGGTGTAACGGGGTTCTGCCGACTTGTACTGCTTCAGTACAAGTCCACTTTGCACTGCATCAGTGCGAGTGTTGCCTCACGTCACTTCACGTACACTAGTACGTGCAGAAGAAGACTCTCTTAAAAACACTTGCTTTAAAGAGGGTTAAAAAGGAACGGTATTTAATTTAATTAAGTTTTTCTTGTGTATCTACTTAATACTAACTTAATAATAAACTTATATAAAACATGTACTAAAAGTCTTATCGGTCTTTCTTTTGCGCGCGTCCAGCGCTGACTGGACCGCGGAGAAAGTAGATTTAATGACCTATATCTACAAATGGATAAGTTTTTTAGAATATTACCATGTAAACTAATATTCTTCAAATATTATCTACCTTTTAGATAATATGTTAATTAACAACCTTTAAGTGTTAATTTCATGTAACGAAACACCTTCTTACAGTTAATGTGTTACATTGCAGCAATTGTCGAGCCTTTAAAAGTGTAAGATAAGGATTATCGTGGCCACATTGTGGAAAGCGAATTAACCTCTTGATCTCGTTTGCGAGCCACATAGTAGAGAGCGCTAGATATCAAAGGGTTTCTTATTAGTGATTGAACTTGAGCGTTCGGTGGCTAGTTAATGTGGTTGCACTCTGAAGTGGTACATACGGTTGGGTCTCATTCACGGGGTCAGTGGTTTTTGTGCTTTTGCTTCGGCAAATCCTGTCCCGCCTTTGTGGCATCGGATCGTGATCTCAAAAATTTGGACAAAAAGCGGAAGTTTTCTTAATTCGACAAGAAACTCTACTCAAGGCCGCGCAAGACCGAATGAGTGAAGCGCAAGAACGCATCAAGTTCTACTACGACAAGAACAGACTTTTGCAGAACTTCGAAGCCAACGACTTAATACTTTTGGACGGCAAGAAGCTGGACATCCGTCCCAAGGGTGCACAGGCGCAGAAATTGGCTCTACGATACACTGGACCGTTTCCCGTGTTGAAGAAGACCTCGAAAGATTCCCATGAGTCAAAGATATCGAAAAAGTTGAAGTTGCTTCCAGTGTTTCACACGTCTTTGCTTAAATCGTATCGTAAAGACCCAAAACGAACGCAGCAGGTGAACAAGGTTGTCTTAGCCGATGAAATCGAAAAGCAACTTGTTAATCATCGCTAGTACAAGGGAAAGCCACAGTATATGATATGGTGGCTCAGCGAATCGAAAGATGACGCAGCTTGAGAGCCCCGTGGAGAATCTAACGCAGATTCCAGGACTCATTGACCTCTACTGGAAAAGCAAGAGACGACCAAAGTAGTTAAGAACTCGCCGTCTTCTTGAGGAGGTCATGTGACGTAGTGGAAGTATTACCAGTAACTGCAACTTCGTCATTAAACATAAATACATATGCATAATTGTCTTTACCGATACTTCTGGTTATAGAGCTTCAAGGAAGGTATACCTAAATATGATTGGCTCAAAATGTACTCAGCACTTACTATTCCGTTTGGGATGTATTAAAAGGTACGGTAAGCCACACTATGAGGTTCATATACACTATTGTTGGTAGAGTAGATACCAGATGTGATTGGCGTAGGATAGTTCTTAGGACAAAACCTAGATAGCTCAAGAGTAAATTTAGTTGGCCAAACGCGCAATCCGTAAGCACTCAGCTAAATCTATCACTTCTCAATTTGCTTTGAACAGCAACAACTCCTTTTCTTCTAGTCGCTTTCCGCCAAAGCTTGGCCGTTAGAGTCCTACCAGCTTCCTCAACGTCAAAGTGTCACAATCCGTCCCTAGAGTAGAATATTTGCTTTCGTAGGTCTTCTATATTGCGTTGTTGACCTCGGTTATAAACTCCTCCCTTACTTTGAATGCTTCTTAGCTTTTAATGTATTTTTTGGCCGCTACTGAAATGCGATATATTTGAAATGTACCCATCAATTTGTCTATTTTCAAAATCTTGTTGTTTTTTTAGCACCAACCAAGCGTTGTTAAACGCTTAATGCGCTTGTCTAATTTACTTGCAACAACCATACGCAATAGTCATTGACTTTATAGTTTAATAAAGCCAACCCGTTCTGTGCTAGAATTTCGTGAATTCTGATGTATGTATGTTTCGGACTTTGCTCTTGGTGTACCGGCATTGAAAGAAGTAGCAGGCAAAGCAGCTTTACAACTCGACACTGGAATGCCTGCAACCGAACTGAGTTGATAAAAATGGTTGGAACTGATATACAGTAATAATTTATAGTCGATGCTGTTAAACTCCTTGTCAGTTTAATCATTTAGGCTGTGCAGCCGCTCAATAATATCAAATACAGTTGGCCGAGCGGAAGCGTCGAGTGTCAAAATCCATCTGCATTTATCATGAAAAATGTTTAAGTTGTCACCCGTACATACATCACCAAGCACTGTAAACGCACCGAATCATGTTACAAAATTTCGGTGAGTATGGACAATTCTTTGGAAACTTAATAGACCCAATTACTGCAAGGTATGAGCATTCCACGACACGCACGACGCCTGAGTCGTAAAAGGAACACTCGAATGGCGAATAGCCAAACGCCAAAGCATACAATAGGCAGCCAAGCGACCATACGTCTGTCGCACTAGTAATATGTGAATGGCCCAGAGCGTCATAAAGCTCTAGAGCACGGAACCGCGTCAATTCAGCAGGAGCTCCGTAACATGAAAGTAATCTCAGGTGCCTCACCTGGGGCACGATAGGCCATTGAGCTGTGACATGCTGCTTGCTCTTGTAGTAAGAGTGCGTCGCAGCGCCCGGAGATGGTGACGTCAGCCACCGTGACGGAGCCAAAATCCGTCAGCAGCGGCTCGCCCTCGTCGGATAGCATAATATTTTCTGGCTACAACAAATTACAAAGAATTTGTTAGCTCTATCTTAATCATTGCGAGGTTATTGATTACCTTGATATCTCGATGGGCAAGAGGTGGAACCTTTATGTGCAGCTCTGCTACAGCTCGGCAAATTTTTAAAAATATGTCTAAAATCTGTGCTTCGGAAATTCGCACGTCTTGGCTGGATTACATTACAGTTATCAAAATATAGTCATCAGAAATTTAAGCTTCTTAGGAGATCACTAAGCTACCAACTTGATCGCAGTGTCAATCATATCACGTAAAGTTCCATTCTGTCCACAACAATATAAAATCAGTGCTAAATGAAAATTTATAACTGAGACAGAAAGAGACCAACGAACCTCCATATATGGGAAAAGCAAATAGTATGTGAGTATTTCTGTTTGCGTCGATATCACAGCGTAATCGATAAGTGGCATAATATTTGGATGCTTGAAATTATAGTGTGCTTGAATCTCGGCCTTTGTTGAGTGCACCTGCTCGTCCGTCTGGCATAAAATTTTCTTTAGCGCAAACGACTCACCATTTTCGGGGTCTCTAGCTTTGTAGACGAATGAAAAGCCTCCTTGTGCAATTTCAGAGCTGATGATCACACTACAGTGCGCGACAGCGATAACAAGTCAATGGGGCGATATCGTGACAAAATTAAGTGCGCGTACGTTCGCCCGCTCTTCAAACGCACAGACTGTGAGTAGCCAAGACATGATAGCATTCTGTGTGCTGCGTAAAACGGAAAGAATGTGACAGCTGAGCACATGCGGTCTCCAGGCGGTCGTCGCATCATCATAAGAACGCTTTTTCTTCGGTCATTAAAATGAATAAATAGAACGTTTTCCAAAATGATGAAAAGCGCACAGCGAGTAGCTGGGAAGAGGCTTATTGCTACAGCCGCAGCAATGATTAGCGAAGCACATGCTTCGCGAGGAAAAGGCCTGTTAGTTGACGGAAACAATGCACTCTATCATTTCTACAACCCATTGTCCACCATTGAGCAGTGCGTGACGATATCATCTTAGCAATGTCCTCTTTATACCTTTAACGTTTTAAATACAGTGATGGAATCAAGACTGGCGCGGCGGATGGACTCTTAGTGTTATTGCAGCGATTAGACAAGACGCACAGACCTGATCACATTTCTGTCGTTTTTGACACGAGACTGCAATCAACTGCCCGGAAAGTCTTACAACCTACCTACAAAATGGATCGAGCCCCAACGCCACGGTCGCTAGTGCCTCAATTTGCCTATGCCAAAAAAATTCTGTCCGCGGCGAGCATAAATTGCATAGAGTTACCTGGCGTTGAGGCAGATGACATTATCGCCACGTACGCAGCGCAGTACACTGCAGCCGGCTTTGACGTCCTGGTCGTGTCTAATGACAATGACTTCTTGCAGCTCGTGCATGACGGTGTTACCGAAGAAGCAGACCTTGATACTAGCACTGACCGTACCATTGAAGTACCTGCTACCATAGTGGAAATCTACCAGCCATCTAAACGCCGATACATCCGTGAGCGGAACTTGCGCGGAAGGTTCGGATTGCACCCAAAGTTGCTACCCGACTTTCACTCGCTGTGCGGCCACCAGTGGAAACGGATTCCAAGGGTGGAAAATATGACCGATGAGGTGGCAGCGCATTTGCTGACCAAGTATGGCGGTCTTTATCATTTATTGCGCCAGCTAGACACACTCGACGATCTAGCCCTAAGTAAGACGTTAAAGCAGTGCATCACTTCTATAGAGTCTTCCTACCGTATCGTTAAGCTGGTCGACAACGTCTCATTGACGTTAACCATCGATAAATTTCTTCGGCCCCAGCTAAACTAGCTAAACAGAAGGCGAAGTCAATATTTGAAATAAACAAATAAAACTGCTGAACTCAGTATATTTCATGCGTCAACTTTCATATCCTCTGCATTGTCAGATTCACGCGAATCATCGAATGCGATATTCCTGATCAAATTGCTGGTTTGGCCAGCTTGGGTAAGAGAAGCATGTGTAGAAGGGCGCATCGATACGATGCCTTCGTCTTCGTTACCCTTAAAGTCCAACTTTCTACTTCCTTGAAGCCCTGCCTGCGTCTCATTATATTTCATGTTAATGAGGTCAAGACGTTCTTTCGCGCGGCGAGACGAGAACCACATCTTGATCTGTTGCTTAGTCACACAAACTCCATCGCCAGCTTGTTCGTTCATGTGATCATCTTTATTCAATAGCTTCTGCAAGTCCTCTAACCGTGCGTCTGTTGGTCGCGGATTCTTCTCGTACTCTTCTATGATTGTCGCAAGCTGCTTAACGTTAAAAATTCGCCCTTTTTGCATACTGCTGTCGGAGTTTTCATCATTTTTATTAGCTAGAAATGCTGTTGTCTCCGTGATTGGGAATTTTGTACTTGCAGGCTGGCCGAAGAAAATTTCCTTTTTTGGACGCTTCGACATATGTCTATCATCATCAGCAAAAGGTGCTTTGCGTTTCGCAGTCGTACCGCTAGGAACAAAGGCCAAACCCTTCGCCTTGGAGCTTGTGCTGGTCATAAAAATCCTATCCGATTTGCTATCATTGTCTGACTCAGTGTCGCTAGAGCTCGATGAGCTCGACGCGGCTTTGTCAATGTGCAAATCCGTACCACTTAAGGCCTGAGGTGGCTGATTTGCGGACCGTCGCTTGTAAAACCAGCACCGGATCTGCTTGTAATCGATCGACCGCTGCGCAGCATCACTTGACGGGTCCATGCACGCAATCCCATTAAGCCGCGCTGCAATTTTGTCTAGTTTCTTCTTGCTTGGAGTGTCTTCCTTGTGAAAATACTTTTCAAGTTTCACCAATTGAGCCAAGGAAAACTTAACACGCGGCCGCCGCGACTCCGGCGAAGGCGTTGGACCTGAGTTTGGCGACGATCCTGGAGTTCCAGGCAAGTGCTCTGTGTCCACACTGAGCAATAGCGATCGTGACTGTTCTTTCCGATTTTTGCTAGAAGTTGCTTCGCCAGACATTGCAGCCATCACGCTCGGTGAATCACCATTTTCGACAATCGATTGAAACTCTTCTTGCAGCTTTTTCGTCTGTCGCACAAGCTCTTTGTTATCTTTGTGAGCAATCAAAACTAATTCTAGCTGCCGTTGCATGCCCGAATCAATCAAGACGGCACGTGGGATAATCAATGTAAGCAGCAGCTCAATAATATCAGTAAGTTCCTCAGCAGGGGCGTCTTCCTCTAGTAACTTTAACATTTTCATTTTAATATGGGATATTTCATCTTTGCCCAATGGTTTCGATGGCCCGGTACGGGCATTCTTGTATGGAACATGCAGCCTCTCCCGCGCACGATCCATTGCAGCAGTACGTAAAACTTTCGTTTCTTCTTCGTTTTTACCAGCATCACGGGCCTCTTTCATTGCTTTCCTTACAGAGGCAACATAACCGATTCGAATGCGCTTCTTTTGAGTGCTAGGCCCACTAGAAGTAGGAATCCTATCGCTGCCATCCTTGCTCGTACTAAGCAAGCTGCTAATAGCTTTTCCTGCTCCATGTGAGCTTGACTTTGGGCCTATATCGAGCATACTTGGTTCTATAATATTCGCAATTAGAGCCATATCAGCTTCGTCAACGACATGGCACGATCCTTGCCCATTTTCTCGCATGCGTGAAACTCGAGCCTCAAGCACCTCCTTTGCCTCGTCAATGTATGCAGCCTTCATCTTCTTCACACTGTCGGCATCCATATCAGTAGTAGAAATATCCTTCATCTTTAGGCGCATGTATTCCAATCGCTCCTTCGCACGCCTGTTGTCAAACCAAATACGTATTCGCTTTACTGAAATACCCTCTGGTTGTAACTCTGGATCAGCATAGTCTGGACAATTAATGATGCGATACATCGAGTGAATTTCACTAGATTCTGGTCGGGAGGACCGCTGATACCATTCTTCTAGCTTTTGAATCTGTTTCGATGAATACAAGCGGCTCGCTCCACTTTTTCCTTTCGATCCCGATGCAGATCGTCCTGCCGCTCCTGATCCCTGCTTTCTCGTACTACTGCTAAATGCTGGCTTACGATCTTGACTAAGGGTTGCTCGGACTTCCTTAATACGATCAACCTCAAATTGGATGCCTGCAACCTGAAGCTGCTCCAGTAGCTGCTTTAAAGAATCCAATCCATTATGTACTCGACGCAGCAGCATATACTTCTCAGAGTCTTCTGACCACGCACCATCGCTTCGGAATACACCATTATCGTTGCTAGCAGGGGTATCGTCTATTTTAACAGAAGCCGATGAGGCAAAAGGAGTCACAATTTGAGAAGATGTATCATGAGCCAGGACTACTGGAGGCATCAGAGAGTAATCCACGTGCTGTTGCTGTTCTTCGCGTGCCAGATCCGAGCTAATTACGTGAGAAACATGAGTATTTCCATGCTGGGTATCCTTTCCGTGCCAACTTGAGCCCATGACACTATTAATTTCAATCCGAAGGGCCTGCGTAATGCGCAACATCTCTCCTGTCTGCTCCAGAATTAAGGCATTTATGCTCTTACCACCACGATACACAAGGTCCGTCAAACGCTGCACTTCGGATTCTAAAGCTGCACTAATTCCGATTCCTAATTGCGCAGACCTGTGATCAACTTCACTTTTGCTTCGGCTCGTAGAGTTTGACTTAGAGCTACTAATATTGCGACTCCTTCCAGACGAATCATTGCTCTGCTGCAAGCATGACGAGTCAGTTTGGTTACTGTCAATGGCTGCGGCATTGACAGCAGGTTCGCAATCGAGGCAATACCATTGGCGATTATTTATGCCCATTGCTAGCTTAGGAAACTGGCGGCGGAAGCAACTCGAGTGATACATGCACTTGCACTGCAAGCAAACAAGTGCCCGTCGTCCATTCCGTGGTTCATGGCACGCTTCGCACTCTTTCCGAGTAATTGTACGGCGGCGTGCTGAAATTATTGCATTCACATTCGAAGCGCCTGATTTGAGTGAGAGCACCGTAGGTTCTTCAACATGCTGGATAATGACACCGCTTCGAGTAGGTGATGGCGCGTTATTCACGGCAGCTTCAGACGCTAACTTCGTCTCGCTATGGATTTTCTTCTTATTGATTTCAGCAAGATCGGAAAAGACTGGTTCAAAGGTGCTGCGACCATTAAGCCGATTTTCGCCATCGTCGTCAGTCTCAGAGCGCCTTGGTGTGGCCGTACTGTCCATGTCATCGTCTGATGGCAAATTTAGGAACTCGTCATCGCCCCTCTCTATTTCGGCACCTTGTTCATTGTCGTCTTCATCGACTTCATCATCGACTCCACCCAATACTAATCGCCTAATTTCTGCCGAGTTGTGGTCCTCAATTATCCCGAAAGGAGAAGAAACCCCCTCAACAGACTCCACACTTTCCACGGCCTGTGAGGCATCGTCATCATCATCGTCATCTGAAAGTGACTGATGATTGGCCTTATACACCAGTAGCGACTTTTTGCGCTCTGTGGCGTCGTCCAACTCCGTCTTGGACTCCTTCTCGACGTCTTTCATAAGTCGCTCTTGTTTAGCTTCGTTGCCGTTGTGTGTGACCACAGCGAGGTCAGAATTTGTCTACTCAATAATTCTTACATCTTAAATTTTGATTATGAAGTCCATTCCTTGCGTTAATTGGACAATACTTTTTAGAACTGCTCAGTTTTTCTTACCGGCCGAAATGCAAGATGAGCAACAGAGACTATCGCTGGAAGGCAATGTCTGCTGCCACGGCGGACGAGGACAACGGCCGAGCATCGTCAATAACAGATATTTTTGCAGATGTATAAAGCCGTAAACACAGATTGTATCTTTTTGAAGAGGCTCATTGTTTGCTGTTTGCACAGATGCTTACCGTCAACGAGGACTTGATCGTTGCGGTGGCCGAGAGCCAAGCGGACGGAAACATCGAAGGGCTAATCGCGTCGGTGACATTCATAGCTGAAATTGATTTCAGCTTAAAATCATATTAAGCATGGTGTGTACTGCAGCCACCAGCGCGTTCTGCATCGAGACTTGATCGAGATGGCCGAGTTCATCGATTCCGTGTTCGGCGTATACAGCAGCAAGCATAGCTTAAGCACCGCGGTACATAGTCTTACAACTGTATTGTGCTGTATATTTTTGCTTAAGCTGCTCCGAATTTTGTAGAAAAGTGATCAATCCGGTCTTCCTGTGGTGGTCAATCTGACTGCTAAAACCAAATGTGATGAGCCTGTCGCAGAAATGACAGTAAAGGCTGATACAAAATTCGCAGAAAAGAATGTGCATTGCGGCGCATTGATTGCAGCTTTCGAGGCAGAGGAGCAAGTTTTCGAAAATCAGCGATCAAAGGAGCAGTGGATTAAATCGCGCCATCAGGTTTTAGAAGAGGAAGAAGCAAGCGCAGTTATGAACGACAGTGGAAGTGGCATACTGGAAATCGGTACTGCAACGGCTGGAGAAACGAACATTAAGCAAGGAAGCAAAGGAATAGCGCTGGCAAATCAGTTGCGTGCACACAAACATGTAGCTGCGTTCTTAAAAGCCTCAAATGAGAGCGCTAAAGCACACGGTCCCATGCCGCCGTCAAATGTTATGTTTTCAAGTCAATATGCAGTGCCTGCAGCAACGCCCTGTTTGTCTATTCCGGCTCCAATTTCGCATGTTTCCCCTGTTATGACGCTTTGTATGCGAACGGACCAGCAGTTCATAAGGCCAGCCGCAGTCAAAACCAATACTTCCAAGATCGCACTTCCTTCAACACACTCCATGCCCAATATGGTCTTAGCCTTTCCAGGACTGATGTGTACTCCTCACACTGTCGGAAGATTGATACCAATGCCGCAGTGGCAGGCACATTTACAGACACCTTTGCCAGCTCGAAGCGTACTTGCTGCTCGTCCTACTGGTAAGTCGCCTCGCTAAAACATTGCATTTTCAAACATCTGACTCGTTTCTGAAGCTAAAAGTCACCCATTTAAGCGAATGTGTGAATTGTGTCGCAAGCGCCACCTTAGCTATCGACATTGTCGCATCGTTCTCCAGCACACAGAGGCTGAATGGCAGCCCGCACAACCCCCATCATCTGGTAGGCGTCGACGACGCAAGCAATTTGCATCTAATACCGTAACAAGCAAGTCAAATAAAAGCATGTAGAGTTTACTAAAATCTTAAAAGTGACATGTTGGGGGAAATTATACTAGAGAAATACAGAAAAAGAGAAAGAAGTGCTGGACAGATAATTTTGCCCGTTTATGTTTAAATCGTCAACACTAGCCACGACCGCTCATCGAGCTTCGCGAGAAAATCATGGCAAGCGTTCTTGTAACTACATATTCACGAATAATTAATAAAGAATGCAGCACTCGCCAAATCATTTTCACAAAAACAGCCCTACCACTTCATCTTTTTCGTCACGCACTTGGGTCCGACGCGCATAGTACGTGTCTAGATGTTTTTTTGGAATCTTTTTCAGCAGCTCTTTTGGAAAGGCGCGAAAAAGCGACCATGCTAAATCCAGTGATTCGTAGATGTCACGAGACTGGTATGGACCCTGTGCGATGAACTTTCCCTCAAATTTGTCTGTGAACTTTAGGTACAGGTGATCTTCCAATGAGAGGGCCTCCTCACCAACGACAGCTTTCATGGCCTGAACGTCCTTACCAGTAGCGTAACTAGCATACTGAGCACCCAACCAAATTGTTTAATATAGATAGCACATATGCTCCTACTATATTAACCTACCAGCTGATTCGATACGGCACTGTGATCATCACGTGTCATCCCGTCGCCTATCGCACTTTTCATCAAACGCGACAATGATGGCAGCACATTAATAGGTGGAAATATCTGACGGTTGTGCAACTGGCGATCCACATAAATCTACAGCAAAACCACAAACAAATAGTGTTTTAGCAATGAATCAACAAACCTTCGCAATCGTCAATATGCGTACCTGGCCTTCTGTAATGTAGCCGGTCAAATCCGGAATAGGGTGAGTAATGTCATCATTGGGCATCGTCAAAATGGGCAGCTGCGTAATGGAACCATTACGGCCCGTGACTCGACCAGCACGCTCGTACAACGTCGAAAGATCCGTGTACATATAGCCAGGATAACCACGACGTCCAGGCACTTCCTCCCGGGCAGCTGATACTTCACGAAGAGCGTCAGCGTATGAGCTCATATCGGTCAGGATGACAAGCACGTGCATATCACGCTCATAAGCGAGGTACTCGGCTGTAGTCAGCGCCAAACGTGGTGTCACGATACGTTCAATTGTAGGATCATTGGCAAGATTCATGAAAAGCGCTGTCTTTTGCATGGATCCACTCTCCTCAAAATCATTGCGAAAAAAGCGAGCTGTCTCCATATTAACACCCATAGCCCCAAACACGATTGCGAAATTGTCATCGTGCGAGTCAATGACGTCCTTGCGCTGCACGAGACCGGCCTGGCGCACAATTTGTGCGGCAATCTAAATCGTTAACGGTACAAGATATACATTCAGCCAAATTAGTATTGTATGTTTAGCTGCAATTGTAACCTCATACTTCGTTGTGAGGAAGACCGGCAGCAGAAAACAACGGAATTTTCTGACCCCGAGCGATCGAGTTCATCACGTCAATGGCTGAGATGCCTGTTTGGATCATCTCCTTGGGATAGTCGCGGCACGACGGGTTGATGGGCTGACCCTCAATATCTAAATACTCCTCAGCTACGACGGCAGGGGCACCGTCGATAGCTTTACCAGAGCCGTTAAAAGCACGACCTAGCATCTCCTCCGAAATTGCCATTTTAAGAACATCACCCGTAAACTCGCAATGCGTATGACGATTATCAATGCCGTCTGTTCCCTCAAACACCTGTACGACGGCTTTGCTGCCTTGTACCTCCAGCACTTTACCTTGACGCTTCTCCCCATTGGCCAGCGTCAGGTTCACAATTTCGGCAAACTTTGGCAGCTGTAAAGCAATCCATCCATTTTTTTGTTCAAACTTTCATAACGACACAGTACAGCTTGAGGATTCGCACCTTAACGTTCTCTAAAATAACCAAAGGGCCATTCACGCCTGAGATGGTGCGGTAATCTGTAGCACATTTGTCGGTCACGGCATGCTTACAAAATCCCAAGTTATGCATGCGCACCAATTCGAGGCTCAACATAGTAGTCGCGCACTACCGCTGCAGTGTTTGCCCGAAAGGCCTGATCTGCCGTCACCATTACTCCTACTTAAGTTCGTCGCTTTGCTTTTAAAAAGATTCCAAAATATTATCTTCAAGCAAGCTTTTACCATTACATTCTACAATTGATACTATATTTTATCTCTTACAGAAAAAAAATATTGTTATTAATTATTTTTTTATATATTTTCGTGCAGCTTCGAAACGTGTACGAAATAAAATTATTAAGACCAACACCATTAAACACAAGAAGCCATAACCAAAGACAATTAATTTCAACTTGCTTGACTACTTCTCCTCAGTTTTCAGCTCAAGTGCTTCAATTCCGCTGCTTGGAGACTTAGTGGTGGATGCCGCAACTTCGTTGGCGTCGTTAAAGCCAGCAGGCTTCATCAGTTGTAGCTTTTCCAACCAAGACACGGCGCTGCCAGAAGTGCTTGATGGGTCAAACGATCCCCGAAATGATATTTGATGCGGAGAATAGATAAAAACATCCTCCTTGAGCTTTTCCGAGTAATTCTCCGCAGTTGTCCATTTCGCTACCTGCTGGCGTAGTGACGCTACTAGTGACTCGCGACGGCGCTCCACTTCAACAACTCTTTTTTGTCGTACCACCGCCTTTGCCTTAACGTAGTTTCTATAATCAAAAAGATCAATGTGTTCAGCCGTTTTATTTAGCGCAACTTTGCAGGATTGTTTGTCCTAAATCCCACCTGACTTTCTCTTCATGAATAAGTTTCTCACGTTCGACCTCTTTTGCGCGGATAATTTTCTGCTGACCCTTAATTTCTAATCTAGCTGCCTTAAGCTTCAGGATTTTTTGACGTTGAGACCTAAATGAATTAAAATACCAAAGTTAAAACACTAACGCATTCTCAATCCGCTAGCGTCTACACACTTGACGTATTGACCAGCTGCACATACTTTGCATCACGCGCTAGCAGTTCTTTGCGGCGTTGTTCCTCTCCAATAAAGACCTTGCGCAGCGACGCAATCTCTTTGCGATACTCAGCGCGCGACTGGACAAAAGAATAGGTTTCAGAGGCCGTATTCGATAGCTATTCGAATAAAGTTTTTTTAGCGGCGCAAGAAGCATGGTAAAATTTAACAGCGCATGTAGCGTACTGCTCGGGTGCCGGCGAAGTTCCTGGTTAGAACATTACGAGAGATCATCGTGAATGTCCGCAGCCACACGCAGTAGTGTGTAAAATTTTGACAAATTAGAGAGCACACTTAAAATCTGAAATTGTTCGAAATAAAACTCCAGTATTATCCGATTGTGGTTATAAATGAAAAGTTACCATGCGTGTATCTTACATGAAATTAACAGTTAAAGGTTGTTAATTAATGTATTATCTAAAAGGTAGATAATATTTGGAGAATATTACTTTATATAGTAATGTTCAGAAATCTTATCCATAAATAGGTATAAGCCGTTATATCTAATCATCCCGCAGACCAATCAGCTGTAAACGTAAACAAAGAGAGAGAGAGAAGATTCGATTGCATGTTTAGGATTAGTTTATAATTAAGTTAGCATTAACAGCTAGAAGAAGAGAAACTTAATTATATAAATACAGTTTTCATTTAACCCTCTTAAAGGTAAGTGTCTTATAGAGAGTTCTTCCTCTGCACGTACTAGTGTACATGAAGTGACGCACAGCACCATTCAGTGCTTAGTGGACTTGTACTGAAGCAGTACAAGTCGTAGTGCCCCGTTACACTTGGTAGCACTTTGTAGTCCGTCCAAGGAACACATTTCCTTCATCTAACATGGACATGTCAGATGATAGAGGGAACACGCATCACGTTTCGCGTGAAAGCAACTCCTTTCTAAGTGACATTGAAAGGAGTGCGGTCGAACGAATGAGTTCGACCGTAGGGAATGATGCCATCTTGGCCATGCTGTCCGGCTTGGACAGAGATGCTCCCCATTCAGCCATCGCCAAGTTCATACAACATGAACTTGACGAGGTGAAGGAGAAGGTAGCCTTGCTTAATCAGCAAGGCTCTCAACAGGCAGAGCTGTTGAGGTTACAACAGGTACAGACCCCTGTATCAGTAATGACGCACACGGGTCAACCGGAAACCTTATACCCTCTTAAGATGGTTTGTCGAGTTGGGCGATGGCATAAGGCTCGTCACATCGTCGACGATCAAATGCAAGTCGCATTTGCTCAATCAAATTTGGCAGGTCGTGCAAAACTTGGGCATTGGGCCTTAAGTTGCGTGACCCGTATGTCTTTGGGTCGCTAGAGGCTTTTATAAAGCCCGGCTCAAACAGACGTTTGTACCGCCTGGGGCTGAGTTCAGAGCTCGATCAGAGCTTCTGAAATTCAAGCAAGGCAAGCGTGATGTTCACGCATATGCCCAGCACATACAACTCTTAGCGAGTTGTATTACAAATAACCCAGTTCATGAACACACGTTGATTACGGTGTTCATGCAAGGTCTTACGGAATATCCCGTAAAGACCCACCTGTTCCGCTTGGAACTAGATACGCTTGAAGAAGTAATATCCGTTGCGGAACAGGGGGACTTTAGCTTGAGACAGGCTCAAGCTAGTTCGTCATCATATCGTTCTCCAAGACGATACGAGCTAGGAGGTCCAGAACCCATGGACCTCTCTAACGTCGAAAGCGAGAGACCTCGCTTTTCGAACAATAAGCGTTTGCAGAAATGCAACCGCTGCCAAAAGTTAGGACACTACGCTCATGAGTGTAGTGCCCCACGCCCAGTACCGAAAGGAACTGAACGTAATTTTGTACCGAACGCTAAAAAGGGCAACGGTCGCGGGGGGGGGTCCGACGTTGTTGCGAAATCGCAACAGCGAGGCGGACCGCCAAAAGCGGTCGCGGTCAGTATGGCCGCAACGCCCTACTGATCCAGCAACCTCAACGTAAATTTTCAAATGAATAAAGTTTCTCCAGACACACAATCATTTATGTCTCTCCACCTGGTGATGAGGTATCTTTCATCACCTTGAAATTATAAGTGACAAATGATTTGTAAATTAGAGCCCTAATGGATTGTGGAGCATCGAAGAACTTTATTCGTCGCCAGTCGCTAGAGGGTCGTAGCTTCAAATATGTTGATCGCGACATCCCTCCAACGTAGATGACGATGATTCTAGCGACAGACGCATCGATAACAGTGATGAAACGCGTAGTGAAATTTCACTTCACGTTAAGAGATTTACAGTACGGTGATGATTTCATTGTACTGGATTTGGATGAAAAATTTGATGTCATCCTAGGTTTACCTTGGCTCAGAAATTATAAGCCAAGAATCAGCTGGCAGCATCGATCCGAAAAGATGCCTGCCACTTGTTCATCAGATGGCCATCTGATGAACGTCTTGGAGCGTCCACAAGTGTGTGGATGTACTACGAGTGAGTGCGATGGCCTCAATTGTGGTACAGTCGTAAGTACGACAGCACAAGATGACAGTGTGATTACTAATCACCCCGTATAGTCAGCTGCCGGCGGCTTTGCTAATGCACAGACAGCGCCGAAGGTCCACCGCTCGAATAAGTCGAGTGGATCGAGACATGAACGTACGCCTAGCGGGCGACATTCAAGGAAGATACCAATTGTCCAAAATGGACAACACGATGATCCTAGGTCAAGTAGAGAGTCGACCGTAGAGGACCCGACGGTGATAGCGCAATTACAGTCGGAAGACGTTGAGGGAATAGGTCCCCACGTACTTGAGGAGAAATCTCCTCAAATAGTTAATGCTGAAGTGACTAGACTTCAGCATCCCGAGGGATTGATCCCTCGGCAGCCTGTGGATAAATCCCAGGAAGAAACCGAGACATT
>NC_090613.1:2955059-2968130 GCF_004359215.1 Bremia lactucae
GCAAGGAACAGATCCCACGACATCTCCGGGAGATTTACTATCTCCTCGGCAGATTTAAAGACTTGCCGGAGCACCTCAACTGAGGATACCTTCGCAATTTCGTCTTGGACGGCCTCGAACACCTCGTTTGAAGGCCAGTCCTCTTTATTAGAGACTGATCCGAAGGTCACTCGTTTAGACGTGCCTTTGATCGTCCTAATCTGTCGGGTACTCGTTCTTTGAGTCACCACGACCTTTGTCTGAGAAGCGGGTGCCGTTGCTCTACTGGCTAATGCACCCCTCCCAACCGCACCAGGCTCTAGGCACTGTGCCAGTTTATGCGACGCTTGACTTCTTGTCAGCTTGCTGTCTACTGCCACAGGCTCTCGGCTCTGTGGAGGACATTCGGACGCATGACTACTTGTCATTGTCCTATTCACTTCTCGGCCGACGGCTTTTACCAAGCTGTCGCCGAGGCACTGTTGTAGGATGCTCCTCAACTAAGGCAATTAGGATTGACTCTTCCATCGTCGACGGCAACTATCTGAAAAAGGCCTGTCGCGATGGGCCATGCCGTAGTCCGTTCATAAACGTGGCACCTTAATGTGCTCCGAAATCGGACCTACGGTTATGGACGCCGACAGCGAGCGCATCTCTTGCACATACTCTTGCAGAGATCGCTTCCCTGTCGTGCTCCAAAGAAGCGCACCTGAAGCAACACTTCGTTGTTCGGCGGCATGTAGGGAACGCCTTCCTGTCCGCCATAAGCGCCGAGTAAGCCACTCTGAGGCATTACCGCGCAGATGTGACATGGCGTACGACACCATCCGGCTGTCGTCCTCGATGAGCTGGACGACACAGCATTGCTCCACGGCTAAAAAGCCAGTGGACAATCGTGCGCGCCGCAGTTCCATCGAACTTAGGCGGGTCCATCCGAATTGGCATCAGCTGATGCGGCCGGGCAGAAAGCATCTCAACAGTCCTATTGAGAGCCTCGCTCCGAGCCTGCTCATGCCTCAGCTCATCCTCAGTCTGAGTGACGGACTCAGACGCAAGATGACCCTGTGCCTCGGACGCAGCCCTCCGCTGTCCGAGCACGAATGCCTCAAACTGCTCCAAATGAGCAACAAGCTGCTCAGGAGGACTACCGAGGAGCCTGGTCAGGGCTTGTTCATCAAGTCCCTGCGCCATAAGCCCTGCCACCTCCCGACGATGTTCGGAGAGGTGAGGGAAATGAGCCCAATCAGTACTGAGGCTCATCCTCACGTGCACACGCAGAGATGCGGGTCGTGGGAAGGATTTCAAGTGCTACCAAGTGTAGGCGGGCACGTCGTAATGCGGCCACGCTCTACTTAGACACACACCCTAGCACAGCGAAGAAGCGGTTTAATCCGCTTTTCTTGCGTTTAGTGAGGTAGTCCTGGTGGGCGCGGAAGCGACCTCACCCAACACACTAAGTACTCTGGTTAAGTAACGTCACGGGAGCGGTAATCCGTCTCCTCGTGCGCACTTACCAAGTAGAAAGTAGTTTTCAGACTGATTTATATTTAATAGCATTAAATACAAATACCTATTTCTACCAATTAAAATGTCATCTCTATAGATATCATTTAATATGTATTGCGAGCGTATCTTTCTAGATACCTCGCGCAACGGATGACGCTAGCCGTCATCACGGATGACGCTGGGCGTCATCCCTCCTAATGTGAATGCACCCATGTGCATCACATCCACAAGGGTTGGTCACAAATGTGCACCACACCCGAGTGTTGGGTCTAATTACTAATATTTAGTAATTGACCATCCTTAAGTACGCCAAGGGTACATAACGGGGAATTATATTGGCTTTGGCAGTCATTTGAAAAGTTCCTGCTCATCATGGCGATGTGTCAAATGTAACATTAGGGCAACTTAAGCCCGTTACATAAGCGCTCTTATGGAGTAGGTATGGAAACTCTGAAGTGGCTGTAATTAGACCAGAAGTGGCTACAGTCAGTCTATTCGGCATTATATCAAGCTGGGTTGTCAATTTACACAGTTGTTGTAACAATGTTGAGAAGCCCATGAGCACCTTGCTTCTTCGGAGTAACCAGAATGGCTTTATGCACGTCGCGACCCTGCAAGCGGCGTTGAATTTTGGAAGAGGCTAGTGCCAGTAGCATGACGCCATCCAAATCTCGATTTTCCAGCAAAGAATGATCAACCATAATAGTATCACGAGGCTTGCCTTCCACCTGCAGCACTAACTTTACTCGAGCACGATCCAGCAAACTTATGTCGTAAGCTGGCCATGCCTCAGCATGCACATCAGCCGATTCTTTTCCTCCTCGAAGAACTTGAAACATTTCAGCAGCATTGTGAGGTGCCAACGGCGCAAGCATTTGAACCAGCGCTTCCAACGCTTCTTTGTAAGCAACAGAACCCTTAAGTTGGGTTCGGCGTTCGCCTAGTAAATTCGAAAGCTTCATAAGCTCTGCAATAGCAACATTAAATGACTGATGTTTATTCAGTGCCTCGGTCACACGCCTAATAGTTCCGTGCAGCTCACATCGAAGCTCTTTTTTTTCAATTTCATTTGCAAGCACCATTCCTTGATGTGAGTTTACCGATACTCCATCCAAAAGTGTCCAAATTCGGGCCAGCCAGCGTGATTGACCGACAAGGTCAGCTTCATCCCACTCCAATTCGTGTGCGGGTGGTGCTTTAAAAAGAACAGCGAGGCGGGTCACGTCTGCGCCAAAGTGAGCTCGGATGAGCTCCGGATCCACTCCATTTTTCTTTGACTTCGACATTTTCTCCCACACCGTCAAAACTGGCACTCCTGTATTCTTTTCAACTAAAACCTTGTGATTATCTCTTATTATCTCATCGTAATCACTTGAGGCTAATGGTCGTAACGAACGAGAAGACTTATGTGTACGGCCCAGCACCATGCCTTGGGCCAGAAGTTGCGCAAACGGCTCATCGGTGGTAAGGAGGCCTTGATCAAACAAAAATTTTGTCACAAAGCGTGAATACAGCAAATGCAGGATTGCATGTTCAATTCCACCGATATAAAGATTCACTCCCTTGCGCTTCATCCATGTCTGCACTTTGCCAGGATTAAATGCAGCCGTATTGTTGCGAGCGTCACAATAGCGCATGTAGTACCATGAACTATCTACGAACGTGTCCAGTGTATCGGTATCACGCTCGGCTTCACCACCACAATGCGGGCACTTGCAGTGCTTCCATTGAGACATGCGCGCAAGAGGAGAGTCAGTACTTTCCTTCCCACGCAAATTTTCAGCCACATCCACGCCCACAGGCGGCAGTTCAACTGGTAGCTCCTCAATAGGAACACCAACTGGTCCACACTTCAAGCAATGAATTATCGGTACTGGAGTGCCCCAATAGCGCTGACGAGACACAAGCCAATCGCGCAAGCGAAATTGAGTCATCGCCCCACCCGTGCCTATCTTAACTAGGCGAGCATTAATGGCCGCAGTCGCCTTCGCCGAGGTCATACCGGTAAATTCGTCACTGTCACGCAGCACACCATCATCTGTGATAACCTCGTCTTCGTTGTGCGTTGCTCCATTGCAACTTACAATGACAGAGCGCACCTCGAGTTTGTGGTGACGCGCAAAGGCCAGGTCTCGACTATCGTGCGCAGGCACGCCCATAACTATACCAGTGCCGTAATGAGCCAAAACATACTCAGCCAAGTAAAGTGGCACTTGGCGACTCGTGAGTGGGTGGCGCACATATAGTCCCGAGAATACGCCATTGGTCGAGTCATTATTGCCTCGAGTACTATAATTATTATTGCTCATGGCATGAACCTTGGCGATATAGGCATCGACAGCAGCTCGCTGTGCAGCCGGGATATAAGGACGAAGCTCCTCCACCTTAGCGCTGTCGGGAGCTATTGAGATGAAAGTCACACCAAAGATCGTGTCAACGCGCGTCGTAAATACTGCAAGCGAAATTGGCTTTGCACTAGCGTCCACAATGACCAGAAATTTGACCTGCGAGCCCTTTGAACGTCCGATCCAAGCTTCTTGCATACGCTTCACAGCGTCCGGCCATTTCTTGAGCTGTCAGTTGTTTCCTATTAGGATTGATTATTGTATTTTTTTTACTGTAACCTAAGCCGTACCTTGTCAAGGTCGTCTACAAGTCGGTCTCCATACTCGGTGATACGTAAAAACCACTGCTTCAACGAGCGCTGCTCTACAATAGCTCCTGAGCGCCACGATTTACCCTCGGCATCCACTTGTTCGTTGGCAAGCACGGTTTTGTCGACAGGATCCCAGTTCACGAACGCTTCTTTGCGGTAGGCAAGACCCTTGTCAAACATTTGCAAAAATAACCATTGTGTCCACTTATAATATGCAGGAAGGCACGTTGTGATTTCGCGATCCCAGTCAAAGCGGATGCCTAGTGCCTGAAGCTGTTTTTTTGCCTGAGCAATGTTAGCGACAGTCCACTCGGAGGGCGAGATACCGCGCTCAATAGCCGCATTCTCAGCTGGAAGCCCAAAAGCGTCCCAACCCATAGGATGCAGCACATCAAAGCCTTGCATGCGTTTAAAACGTGCCATACAGTCACTAATTGTGTACACGCGCACGTGACCCATGTGCAGCTGGCCCGACGGGTATGGGAACATAGCGAGGCAGTAGAATGGCTCCTTCGTGTCCGATAATTGAGGCTGTAGATCCGGTTGGGTCCATTTCTTCTGCCACTTCGATTCTATGTCTTTCCATGTGCGCGACGACGTAGTCGAGCAGCATCGGCGCAATGCAAGCGCTCGATATAGCTGACAACGCAACATGACTTTTTGTTGGCTACGCACAATGGTGCGTTCTGACTGGATTAAAAGACGCATTTAAAAAGATTTTGACCTCAAAACCATGGTCGCGGCGGTAGGAAACATTGCGACTTTTAACATTCAACATGGCTACGTCGAGGGTCTGGTGCGTGGCTTTCGATCGGGATTTTTAGATGATGTGGACTACCATCACCTCACTCAGTGCGAAAGTCTCGAAGGTATTTTTTGCGAAGAACAGCACGCAATTGCTTCCAACTCTTTTACTATGTTGGGGATGTAGATGTGAAGTTGAACCTGCAGGAAACAGATTACGACCAATTCCTTGCGGACGAGGTGCTACTTTATGGCAATGAGAAGAAAAGAAGCAAATTAATATTTTATCGCGCTTTTCCTACAGTCACTAGGCTCAATCTCACCTGGTCTGATTCAAGCCGGTACAACGAATAAGCTCGTTGAAGAATTTAACTTTTTACGCGCGCAAGCCATGGAGCCACTAGGTCGATTTCTTGACTTTATTACGTGCGTGCACCTGGAACTGTCTACTTCTCGATCATCTGATTGTAATGAAGGTTCATGGAAATGTGCTCAGCTTCGAGTACATGATCGATAATGTGATTTTGCTGCTTAAGGGGACGCTTAATGGCCGCGACGTTAATGAGCTGATTATACAGGTGCGTCAAAAATTAATAAGAGGAATTGTGATGCTGCTTTGGCTTATGCACCTCGGGTTCCTTACTTTCAGCTTCACCCGCTTGGAAAGTTTGATGAGTCCATTTTGCGCAGTATTTGCACTTTCGAATCCAACGCAAAGGGTTACTCAGACCTGTACGAAACTGTGCTGATTGATACGCCTATTGGTGCGTCTATCAAATTCCGCTCTTTTGCTATTCAATCTCATGGCGTAGGATTATGGATGTGAAGGGACCTACTTCAGCCAGTTTTTGGAGGAAAGTGCAGGCGGTGATCGTATGGAAGGCACCTCGGACGTTCGTAATGTCTTAGAAGAAGTGCAAATGGAGCTTATAAAGAACAGCATGTTAAAATTGTGGCTCGATGATTTTTACAACTTTTGCCAGGTAAGCGATTAAAGCTTGTTATGTATAGTGAAAGTATTTTAATATTAGATTGTTTAATGTGATTTTCGTGTTACTGAAGGAAATTGGCAATGACACGGGTGTCATTATGGGCGAAATTCTGAAGGCGCGCGCTGACCGCATTGCCATAAACATTACCTTAAACTCTTTTGGCACACCATTAAATGAGGTACTTGGTATTGCAACAACGAAATATACTTCGACGCTAACCTATAGCGTGTTACTAGCCTGCGATGCGTATTTCGGACCGTAAGCCGCTATACCCTTCTATCGGTGCCCTGTATCCTGAAGCAACAGCGCTTTTAGCGGAAGCGGGTGACGAATCAGCGCTTGGAGCAGTCCTGGACTCGTTTCCTGTATACCGCGAAATTTGGGAAGTTCACCAGAGCGAAAGCGTAGGCAGCAAATCGATCGATGACGCCTTTTACGAGCGTGACGTACAGATGGCGGAATTGGCATTTCAGGGTCAAATGCATTTTGGTATGTGTTTATTTGTGTTATTCTGCTTGGAGGAGTCTTTAAATCTAATGCGCGCAACAGCGTGTTTTTACGCTTACGTAAAGCTGAAAGAGCAGGAGGTTCGTAATCTAGTTTGGGTGTCCGAGTGCATAGTGCAGAATCAGCGCGACGCCATAAATAACTTCATCCCAATTTTCAGCGACAACGCACCGTGGCGTAGCAAGAGTTCTAACAATAAGTAGTGGACTCAGTAGTCAGCTGAGTTAGCCGCAAGATGTACAATTTCAGCCATTCCATTTCTAGTTTGTGCTGCTCCATCAGAACTGGAAGTTTTCCTCGATTTGCACTTTTTAATCCATTTAATCACTACATGTGTGTAAGCTGTTGTTTCTGAACATGCCGTTTTGGCCCAACTACAAATGTTACAGTATTACTAATGATCAAAATAGCGCATTTATTATTTTGCCTCATATCGGATTTGTAAAACAGTGTTCCTGCTATGGCGCAGCGTTCGATGGCGATACGCGCTTTTTCCACGGCCTCGATCTTTAATCGTGGTACGTTTATCAAGGTTCTTGCGATTACACAGCTTAAATAAGAAGAAGCTGACGGATATTGATGTCCTAGCAATTAAAAGACAGCAGCGCAATAACGCAGCGATTTTAAAAAATAGCACAGAGTACGAGTATCTTAAGGATGAAGTCGCTCGTCGCCTTGTTGACCGCCTTGAGGTATGCTACGAGTCTATATTCCCAGGTTACTGCACATATATTGTGGAAACCGTTATCTGCGCTGATTCGTGCCGCAGGATATCGAGCGCGAATTTCCGTTGGCACTTGACTTGGGATGTGGGAGTGGGCATATTTACAAAAATCTAATCGAAGAGAAAGGACTGGGTGGAGTCAAGGAGCTGATTCAATGCGACTCAGCTGGTTGATACGTGCTAGAGCTACATATAGCGGGTTTAATTCTAAAATGGATCTCTGTTGGTTCACCTAGAAAAATTGCTTCTCCGCGACAGTGTGGGGAAAGAGAATTCTAACAGCTGTAAGGTGTAAGCCGTCTATTGCGCTATCACGTTTTTATTGAGCTAATGTGGATTGACAGTGAAGACATCGCGTCTTGTAGTGGACGAAGAGTTTTTACCTTTTCCTAAACAGCACTTTGACTTGGTGATAAGCAATCTAGCCCTGCACTGGGTAAATAGTGTCGAGAATACTTTTTGCCAAGTGCTGGATTCGCTTAAGCCTGACGGTGCTTTCATTGGCGCAGTGCTAGGAGGTGACACGCTCCAAGAGCTACGGTACGCCTGTTCAACTTTAAAGGATGGATGGCTCTGACCCTGTATTTCATCACAGAAGCGCTTTTATTCTTGGCGACCAAGAACGCCAGGGAGGCGTTTCGCCTCATATATCCCCCTTCATGAATGTTTCAGATGCCGGCAATCTCCTGACGGCAACCGGCTTCAGCCTTTGTACAGGTAAACCAACAACTCGCCTTCAAACTTCTAATAATCAGTTGCAACTTAAAACTTTTGAGTTACGCACATAGTCGACACGGACTTCATACAAGTGAAGTATCCAAACGCATTCCTGCTTATGGAACATCTACGTGGCATGGGTGAAAACCACGCTGTTGATTCAAGAGGAGCGCCAGCTACACGGGAATCTTTGCTAGCCGCCGCCTCCATCTACCAGTCAATGTTTGGTAATCCGGACGGAACTGTGCTCGCTACATTTCAAGTCTTATATCTCATCGGCTGGTCGCCAGAGAAGTCTCAGCCACAGCCGCTGCGACGCGGCACTGCGCAGCACTCGTTGAAAGAGTTGGGTCGCGATTGACGATGTCCCGATTTTTTTAAAATAGAGGGTGCGGTTATTTGAAATGGCTAGCATGCCAATTTATAATGCACAGAAGATACAACAGTCATCGCTTCAATAATACATTTCCTACGGATACTATCGGAGCTAAGCCGGGCGCGCATGCCTACATGCTAGAAAAGCATCTGTACTTCTCGCTGGCTGAACTATAAAGCGGGGAAGCGCAACATGGCTCGCTTTGCGATCACGAGAGAAATAGGCAAAGTCTAGAAGTATCTCGCAACGACGTTTCAATTCATACGATTATTGTAATGGGGCACTAGTGACTTGTACTGCTTCAGTACAAGTCCACTTCGCACTGCCTCAGTGCGAGTGGTGCCTCACGTCACTTCACGTACACTAGTAGGTGCAGAGAAAGACTCTCTTAAAAACACTTGCTTTAAAGAGGGTTAAAAGGAAACTGTATTTAATTTAATCAAGTTCTTCTGCTTCTATCTATTTAATCCTAGCTTAACTATAAACTAATACAAAACATGTAATAAAGTCTTATCTGTCTCTCTCTTTGCGCACGTCCAGCGCTGACTGGACCGCGGAGAAAGTAGATATAATGGTCTATATCTACCAACGGACAAGTTTTTAGAATATTACCATGTAAAGTTATATTCTCCAAATATTATCTACCTTTTAGATAATATATTAACTACCGATCTTTAAGTGTTAATTTCATGTAACGATACACCTCGTTACATCAACCTTCCTTAAACGACAATCACTCTGACTGTTATTGGGTAGAGTGGTCACTAAGAGACCACTTTATTAAAAACGATGAAGATTGGTCAGAGCCGTCATTTTTAATTCTATCGCATGGTTAACAATTCCATACCGTATGCGAAAAGTGCGGCGCCTTCGGCTGCGGTTCATGCAGCTGCGGGCGACGCATGATTGTCTCTTGCGGCAGAGGTTCCGTCTGCCGTAGTATCTTCTTCTCCCGCAACTCTAGATGTTGCGGGTGCACGTGGTGATACATCACGTGAATGCGACCCCTCTTTGGAGGTCGACTACGAATGCGAGTCGGACGAAATAAGCAGCTCGGGGAGAACAAAACAGTCGCCTGACCATCATCAAGCGGCTGACTATGAGCCTTCGAATGAGGGGGCTCATTCGAGTAGACATGCTGGTAGCATTCGCAACAGCATGTTCGGTTCCGATGATGAGGATGATTCATCATCGCCAACACTGTCTCCCGTGCCGTCACCCGCACATATTTTTTGCGCGTGGTGATGACGATGGCATAAGCCATCGTAATAGAAGTTCTTGTGGAACCCCTGCTTCAGTGGGTGCCACTCAGGGGAGTGAAGACAATAAAATGTCTCGTCTCGCCCCTGAAAAGAAGCCGTGCCTTTTGCCCGAACGGCTAATTAATAGCTTGTCTGGAGAGACTACTCCTCACAAAAAATATCCCTTATTTATTGCGACAAAGCTACATGGCCTTGATCCCAGCGCGAAGAACTTTCGCGCTGAAGAAGATTTTTATCTCGATGCTTTTTTCAATCATCGATGGTTTAGTGGCAACAATAAGCAAGATAAAATCTCGCTTATGCAAGCCTGGAGCGCGTTCATTCGCAATGTCAAAGACGTTGGACGCGAAGCCTGGCTTCCAAGACTTAACGCGATTCGCGTTAAGTTTGAGAAGCGAACTCCCACCGGTGCAAAGTATAAATTGCATCGGTTGTCACATGAGGCAGGACTTCCATGCCTCACGTGGGGTAATCCCTATCCGTGTTGTGTTGACAACACGAAGCGAGTAAAAGGGGATGTCGATTCCCTTTCTTCGCCCTGGGGAAGGGCTCGCATCTCTATCGAGATGCGCGATGCGATTGACGTTTTGCAATCGATTTACAGGCGCCAGGGGCGCGTGTTTTCCGATGGACCTTCTGACCCATCGGATGGGTCTCTTCATACTGACGGACGAGGCCCTCAACGTCAACAATCAGCTGGGAACGAGGCTCCCAGCTGTCATGTGAAGGTGGATAACTGCGCCAGCGAACAAGATAATTCGTTCGCTGCCCCTTCACATCACGGTGGTTCTGGATACGTTACGTTGAACACCGTGGAGAAGGGAAAATTAGATCCGATCCATGTGTCGGATCTAGAGTCGAAGATCGACAAACTCGATCGCTTACTCCATGATTTGGAGGAGGGACTTGATCACGAGCGCGGTAGGCGTCGCTCGCTAAAGCAGACGGTGCAGGCTCACTATATCGAGCGGTTGGAAGACCGTTCGAAGAATGCGCACTCCAGGTTGGAGAACTACGGAATTATCACGCTCTGTGTAATGAGCTGTCCTCAGCTCATCGCGGTTTCGAGGATCTTTGGACCCGACATGAGAATGTCCAGATTCAGCATGATAATCTGGTTCGTGACCACATGAATCTTTTAGGGATTCTTGAAAAGGGTGGTCAGATTCGTCCTTGAAAGAAACCGCGTACTGATAGTACGGGCGGAGCCGACCAACGTATAACGTAGGGTGCGTTCGCATCCTACGTGGCAATTCTATTGTGTACGCATTGCCTCTTCGATGCAGTACACGGAAAGGACCAATGAACTTGGGTAGTAGTTTACTGCTACCAAAATTAGTGACTAATCGCTTAGGTAAGTTTACCGTAGAGAGTAGCACTAGATCATTAATATTAAATGAATGGAAATTTGCTCTTCCATGTTTATCTGCATTCCGTATCTGTCGGTCCACTGCGTTAGCAATGGAATCCTGAACGAAACGGATTATTGATTCTCGAGTTAGCAGAAACTCTTCTGCTAACTCATTTGTTTTGTCTTTTTCAGTACGCTTTGTGCGTACTGCCATGAGATCACTCTCATTTTCGATGTCGTTTTCTTCGACATCGACATCACTCGCGTCGTTGTTATTTTCGACGCGTGATGAGCATGAGCCAGAAAAGGTTTTGCTCGTGCGAGTCCACCCCCCTTAAACTAGAGGATCCCTCTAATTGGGTGGGTATCCGTCGATGGCGTAAGCTATTCACGAAGAACGGTGTATCGTTGCAGACGCATGCACCGAATTATTGATGGCGAATACGACCATCGAAAAAAAATTCGCTCCAATTCGGATACGATTTGACGTAACCTCGAAGTATCTCTTCGAGGACGCAAATTACGCGTTCCGTCTGACCATCTGTTTCTGGATGATCAGAAGTTGACATAGTCAGCCGTATTCCGATCCCTCGGAACACGAATTGCCAAAACTCCGCCGTAAACCGTGGATCCCTTTCCGAGACCAGTTCACGGGGTAACCCGTGGAGTTTGAATACCGTGTTTATAAAGCCACGGCACAGCCCGGAGCCGTTATCGACTCTGGTACTGCAGCATGATGTATCATCTTTTTGAATCTGTCTACAAAAACAAGGATTCCACTGTTCTTGTGATCGTCTTCGGAAAATCCGAAGACGAAGTCCATAGATACGGACTGCCAACATTCTAACGGAAGTGGTAGAGGTTGGAGAGGTGCACGGGATGAAGGGCTAGGCTTCACCCGTTAACATACCTCGCAAGCACGAATGTACTTGCGCACAAACTGATACTGGCGGGGCCAGTAAAAGTATCGACTTACCGTGAGGTAAGTCTTCTCACGTCCACGATGTCCACTTGTTGGAGCATCGTGACACTCATACATGATGCGCAAGCGCAAATCATTGTGAGTCGGGACGACGATATGTGGAGTGTCGCCGGCAACGGCTGTGCAATACAATAAGCCGTTGCGTGTTGTATATCGATCGGATGACGATCGATATAAAGCCGGTAAATCTTAATAAGATTAATTGGATGGATTTATCAGATGATCCATTAAACGCAGAAGGGCATTATCTTCTGTGTAGGCTTTCTTTTTGTCATCAAACAAAGTTGATAACGGAACACTTTGTAATGAATGTTAAAACAGTGGGATTATTTCCACTGTTGAAGTACGCAGTCAACTCGAAATCGGGTCGGCGTGATAACGCATCAGCAACGACATTAAGTCGTCCTGGTTTATATTTCACGGAAAAATTTCACTCCGCGAAGGATAGCCACCTCGCCGTTCTTTGCGAAAGGTGTGGGCTATTTACGGCTGTGCGTAATGATGCATGGTCCGTATATACGATGAACGGTCTAACTCCTCGGAGATAGACCCTTAATTTAGCCAGTGCATATTTCATGGCAAGGCGTTCCTTGTCATGCACTGGGTAATTGCGTTCAGCTTGTTGCAGCTGACGCGATTGGTAACAGACGACGCGCTCCGCGCTATTTGCATCGTATTGCATTAACGCACAGCCGATTGCGAAATCGCTGGCGTCACAGACCACATGGAATGGTCTGTCTTGATCTGCAATCGCCAAGATGGGCGATTGCATCAAGCCTTGCTTGATACCTTCAAGCGAACGCTGACAATCAGCGTTCCATAATCATTTCTCGTCTTTTTCAAGAGGCGAGAGAGATGAACTGTCATCTCTGCATAATTGCTAGAGTACTTGTGCAAGTACGCCGTTAAACCAAGGAGCTTTCTAAGTCCGTTGACATAGACTGGAACTGGCCAGTCGGTGATTGCCTTGATTTTTTCGGGATCAGGGCGCACGCCGTGTTTACCGACCATGCACCCAAGAAGTGGTATTTCGCTTGCAGCGAATATACACTTCTTAAGATTTGCATACAACTTATGCTTTCGCATAAGTGTAAGAGCATGACGAACGTGAGTTTATGAACTTCCACGTCCGTGTTTCCGTCCATGGCCCGGCTATGGACGAATATATCGTCAAAATAACTCGGTGGGAATTCTCGCACCGGTCTCAACAGATTTGTTACACATCTGATGAATGTTGCAGGGGCGTTCCTAAGCCCCTGAGGTATCACTAGCCAT
>NC_090613.1:2968230-2978260 GCF_004359215.1 Bremia lactucae
ACCACAACTACCTCACTGCACGCAAGAGAAGCAGGTGCAAACCGCTTCCTCGCTGTGCTAGGGTGTGTGCTAAGTAGAGCGTGGCCGCATTGCGACGTGCCCGCCTACAGGGGTAGTTGGTGGTACGCACCGCATACTAGAAAGTAAGCGTAAGTACGCACTTTAAAAACTTAAATAAGCATTGTAAGAAATGTACACGTAAATTTAAAACTCCAGGTGACACATTGCGTGCATTTAAGTACCAGACTATTCCTCTTTGTCGGCTGTCATTGCTTTCAGCGACCATTTGTCGCGCTTTATGTCTAAATGTAGCGGAGCCCAATGTAACTTTTCAGGAAAAACTTGCGGCCCTTTTGCCGACAGCTTCGCCAAGTGCGCGTCAGCAATTTGCGTTGGCACCACGTACACGTACTGCCCACCTAGATACTTAATCATGTTAAGGTGCTGCAGCGTTGCGATAATATCCTCATTCTTAATAGATGTCAGCTATAAAAACGCCATAAGCCACAGCACCCAGCACAACAATAACACATTTTCACGTACACGAGTGAGCTCCATGATAGATACTTCTTTTTCAGGGTAGTCCCGCAATATTCGAAGAAGTTCACGCGTCCAGTAGCTTCGATAGCTTACAAGTCCAAGGTCTGATAGAGGCTTCTCGGGTGAGCCCACCTTCTCTTCTTTCTTGCTTAATTCATATGAAAACTGGATGATAAAGTGGCCGTAGCCTTTTCGCTGATGGCATGGAAATGTTAGGATACAAGCCAGATTGTATCCCAATTCCGAGTATTTCTCTTTGGAAAAATAGCCAACTGGATGGAAACCTTGCGAATCAATTTCGCAGACAATGTAAAAGAGGAATGGGTCAACGTCGTAATAAAGTGTCTTGTGGTCCAAAAATAACCTGCGTTGACGTAATTCATATCTTCGGATGTTTTGCCATCTCGCATTTAATGAAACGAAACGTACTTAGCAAGGTAGCATAGATTTTGACAATAAACCTTGGAAGTGGCACCATCCACTTCAAATACGCTCAGATTCTCGTTTCGATAGATTTCGTTACCTGGTGGATGCTGTGCTTCACGTAAAAGAATTGAGCATCGATAAAAAAAACACACTAAAGATATTAAGCAAACTTACCCGGTTGCACAGACGTCTCTCTTGATGAACTCTCAATTCGCGCTTGTAGCGAAAAAAAGCCATACAGAACTCGCAGAAACGAAGCTGAAAAGAGAAAAACGCACATAGGACAAAAAAAGCAACTTAGCACTATCAACTTAGCGGCTTTGCAACAATTGAATTTGCACGTGCACAATCAACAGATCCGTCTAAGTAATATTCCTTCGGAAAAGGTGAAAAATACCACGCTGCCATACGATAGCGTCCCATTTCAACAAACCGCACATTCTAAGCAAACAAAACTCGTCAGCGCTGATGTAGCTCCGGCAGCTACGCAACGTACCTTCACTTTAGTAACTTCTTCGTGTTCTCGTATACTGGCAGCATCCATACCTTCGTGCTCGTCATGATCTTCATCCTGAGGTGCAAAATCCTGATCATCTGGCGTCTTGCGCTTCTGTCCTCGGGTTCGAGCCGAATCGTCTGTTCTAGTAGCAGCAACTCCATCCTTCCTGTCTCCAGAACCGACTGACTTTATCTTACTGCGGTTTTTGGCGCGTTGCTCTTTTTCTTTCTCCTTAGCATCTTTTTCTTGAAGTTTAAGCGTTTCTTCATCTGTGCCACGACGCACAATTTCATGCTCATTGATCCACTCGTCCATGCGGCGATTAAACTTTAAGAGGTAGCAAAGTGGCATAAGCTGGTGCTTCATAAAAAAAGTACAGAATTGAAGAGGTCGTACATCATGCCAGTGCACGTAATACTTGAATCGGTTATTGCTCAGAGCAGCTGAACATCGAATACATTAATACATTGGTCATACGGCTAAACCTAGCTCTACGTACTGCGATCGATCACGACACACGTGCGTTCCATCTTGCCCAACCAACGCGCCACTAATGTGGAACCTACAAGGTAGCCGGGACCATCGCTAGGCTCATTTGCCACGTACTCCTTTGGTTCGTCATCCTCAGCACCGACAAAGGACCGCATTAACAAAAAAGTGTAAACGATAAATTTGAAGACCTCTCTTTAGTGACTTGCACGCCAAAAAAGATGAAGAAACCGTTATTCAAGTAAAAATGGAAGACCCGACAGCAGAGCAGCCATTGCTGGACGAGGATGGCTCTATTCCAAAAAATCAAACGATTAAGGGGCGGAATTGGCATCGCCTGCTCGCCTTCATAGGCGTGCTGCTTGTACTGTGTGGTGCCTCGTACATGATTGTGTCCAGCCAAATCACACGCATTGCTACGAATGCTATCAAGGACACAGCCATGCAAATTGAACGAATGGACCTAAGTCAACCACATTCCAGTTCTGTAACGCTGAATATCAGTCTAAGATTCGTTGCGGCATCGCCATTTCCAGCACAAGTTGAGTCGGCCATGTGTACTATAATGTACGAAGGCCACAAAATCGGAACCTTTCAGATTCCTTCGATGACCATACGCCACGGTCCTACTAGCCAAATTTTCCCCAATTCAATCTTGCAAATTGAAGACGCAAAAGCGTGGGATCGGTTTGCAGGAGATATAATGAGACTCGACACTGTGCAGTACGAGATTTCTAGTATATTAAATATCCATGTTCGACTGTTACAGGGTTTGATCAAGTTTAGTGCCTTAGCAATTCCATTGAAAAAAATGATGATATTTAATGGAATGGGCGGACTTAAAGATATGGAAATAGCTCAAGTTGAAATGCAGCACTCGACTCAGAAACAAGTATTGGCAACAATCAAGACGTGCGTACGCAACCCGTCGGTCACGACAATTCGTCCAATAGGAGCGCTGTGTTTGCATGCGCATTACCCGAAATTAGGTCACAAGACGCTTGTAGCCTACTTGACGACGTCGGCAGAGACGGGATTGCCAATTGCGGATGGACAAGCTTCGCATCCGTATTGTGCGTCGTTAGCGAGGAAAACGAATATGACAACAGGGTACAATTTATTGGAGCTCAAGGGCGAAATGCTGGGCATAAACCCGAATGCAATCAGTGGATTAATTACCAAGTATTTAAGCAATATGTCTGCAGAGCTGATCGTTGTGACGTGCAGAGCAAAGGCGACATCGGTCGATATATATAATAAAGCAATGGAGAATTTGACGATTGCAAGCTTATTACCGCCGCAGAAAGATTTATTAGTTGGAAATATGTTTTTTAGCAAAATTGCACTGCATGCTCCCGAAACGGTCAAGGTAAATGATATCGTACGCCTCGACACGGCTGTCTTGGCGGAGGCCATGAGTCCTTTGGGCCCCAATTCAGTGTTGACGATATCAGATATACACTTAAATGTCAGTCTCATTGGTGCAGGTAAGTCGCTAGGAACATTGTCGACCTTGTCCGCCGACATACGCAATGGAAGTTTGGTTGGCCGAAGCAACATTTCTGTCGACTGTCTCACGGAGCTCAGATTAGCCGATAACGGAAAAGCATTCGGAAGGTTTATTCGCGCATCCGTTATTAAGAAAGAGATTATGCTTACTCTTCACGGAAGTATCGAAGTAGCATGTCATGGCGCTCTTGGTACGTTTTTTTTGTAATTGTTGAGACGTTTTCTACGCGTTTACGCAGTTGGCCATGTTTTTGTAGGCACGCTAAAGCTATATGGTTTGCCTCTTCACACCCATACCTTACTTCAAGGAATGAATCATTTTCAAAATGTCACAGTCAAAAGTTTTACGTTGCCGGGTACTGGTAGCGCATCCGATAATAAAGAGTCGATACTGACTCAAGTCGAAGTTCTCAATCCATCTATATTTACCGTGTCTCTTGGAACGTTTGTAATGGATTTAAGTCTGTTCGCGTCTCAGGAGAAGATGGGAGTACTTCATGGTAAAATGAACCTGGCCCCTGGCATGAATATCTTGGATATGAACGGCTACTTACAACCAAACAAAAATACAGCAGGCGAAGTAAGTACTGCCGTCGCGGAATTTTTTTCCCACTACCTGGGGGGTTATAGCTCTCGCGTTATTGTTACGGTCAAAGGCACACAATATCATAACTGTATATGGATGCAAGAAGCACTTGTGGGTTTGACAATTGGAACTAGCTTCCCTGGAGTTGGAAAGGGTTTCAAAATGATACAAAATATTAATTTAAATCGACTCGATGTCATTCTGAACCAGAAGCCACTTGATAAGAGGGCCTCCATGACCAACACACGCATGCTGGTACGCACTGACATGAGAGGTCAGGTGAAGATGCCACCTTCTATTAATATCCCGTTGAAGATTGTGAATTTGTCTGTTGCTCTTACGCTCGAAAATGAACATGGTGCCCCTCTTGGTGTGTTGGTGTCTGGACGAGAGTCATGCGATTTTAATCAGACGGATGCTGGAGCGTTTCGATTCAAAATGAAAAACTTCTATACGATTGGATTTGAAAACGACGAAAATGTTAGAGAAATGTCTCGTTTTATCCAGGATTTACTAACAAGTAATTCAAGTATTATTATGCGACTGGCTAGCGATGATGCTGCGAATAGAGGAGCGTTCCCAGATGTTGAGACGAGGATCGGAATGCTTGCCCTTAGCAACATACCAGTTGTAGGTGCCCCATTGATTCCTCCGATGGATTCGTTTCGCAATCCGCCTGTGAAAGTTCTTCATGTCGACATTCAGCGAGGCTCACCATCGTCAATGATGATGCGGATGATGTTTTCGCTGTTCAATCCGTCAATTGTTCAGACAAAGCTGGGATCACTTGCGCTTCATGTTTTTTTTGAAGGAGCTCGGATGGGGTTTGCCAAAATTTCTGACTTTAATTTGAATTGTTGCGGCAAGCAAACAGTACTTAGCGGCAACTTCGTATTCCAACCACAAATAAGTGATCTCGCCACCGCTAACAGATTTTTGTCAAATTTCGTATGTGGTTACTATACGCATGGTGCTGCTCAAGAGGTCGATCTGAAAAGTCTTTTGCTTTCCTGCTATTTTCGAAATTCTAATAAGACGAATGTTTATTGATTACATGACTTCAGATTGTTATTAAGGGCTCAGCAAGCAGTACCTCGTTGGACCTTCTTCAACCGGCGATGAAAATTCTTACCATTCCTTCAAAGTTGCCTACTATGGGTGATTTATTCCCAGCGGCGCCAACACTTGTGTCCAAGTCGCTTTTGTACATTCCGTCACCCTTTCACTTGACGCAAATTCCAACTTCGCTCCAGCTGCGTAACCCGTTTAGTGAAAATATCACAGTAACCAGGGTAGATGTGGAGCTATATCCCTGTGAAGACCAGGTAGCAGGTGGGATTAATTGTCATTGGATTTTGTTTGTAAGCACTTAAGCTTACATCTCTCTTGCTGTGAATGTCAGAGAATGATGGCAAATTGACGTGCAACAAATACTTCGCCAAGTCCCTTGCTCGTTTTGCTCCTGCAATTTTTGAGCCAATTTATATTCCAGCAAAAAAAAATAGCTGCTACTCGTGCTGTCAAGGCTATCGCTGCAGTGATTACGTCCATTTGTGCCCACGTGCATCGGTCAGTCATTGCATGAATGCCGATATTCAAAGCTTTTTTACCCCAGAAGCTATCGCGGTTATCATACATTCGCTGACGGGTGGGCTATTAATGCGTATTAACGGCACCATCAGTGCGTCGATTGGCGACTACGCTGCGCACTTGTTATACAAACAAGATGGACTCTTGGTGACGATTGCCAAGTAGCGCCTTGGTAATCGTCACCAAGAATCCTGGTGCTTTTTTTCAATCTATTAAATTAATTGTTAATTTGTGCTTTCATACCCATGACTTACAGCGCTCTACATAGAGCCGGTAGGAGGCAAAAAAATGGAATTAGTTGATGCCGAAAGTCTCTTATGGATCGATTTTCTGAATGAAATATTAGCTATTGTACGAAATTTTGTCATTTTCATTTCCCCAAACAAATCGTCAAGTATAGTAACAGAAGAAGCGTATGTTGTCACCTAGCTAACATCCGAAGCAAGCGAACAATCTTTAGCGCATTTTTTCATGACGGCATGCAATGAAGCTCTCGCGATCAGATACTTGAATGTGTCAAAAAAATTCGGATGTCCCAAATTTGGCAAGCAAGCGTGTCACGTTCAAAAATCTAGTTTTCGATACAAGCTCACTAATTGAGAATTTGAGTGGCAATACCGCCCACTAAAAATATATCACTCGTACTTATTCGATTTTGTCGCTTATTTCAAACATTTTGATTTGTGATGTTTAAGGTTTTCCAAAGGACTGCAGAAATTAACTCACCAACCAGATGATCTGGCGGCGGGGCAACGCAGTGCACTTGAAGTCAGCTACAAGCCGCTCACGCTCGATCCATCAGTTTGGGTCTAGTCTGTACGTTATGTTAAGATTTAAAATCAAACCTGCTTTATTAAGCTCGCATCTGGTCTTTTGAACTATTCATTAGCTATGACACCCCTATTTCAATGGAAAAAGCACGCGACATTGCTGCGCAGGAGCCTACCCCATTGTCCTTGCAGCAGATGCGCTCTTTTGCGGATGGTGGAGCCAAGATACACATTATTTCAGCTAAATTTCTCCACAAGGAGCTGCAGTCGCGCTTCGCTCGGTAAAGAGATGGGCAAACTTTAAGCTGCTTAGGCTTTTAAAGCTTAGGCTTTGTAAGTAGGTCCCGATATATTTGACGTTTCGCATATCTTGGCGTTGTTCAGAGCCATTGTCGAGCTGTCGGACTTACCTTTGGGGCTGAGTGATACGAAACCAATCCGCCAAGCCATTGACGTCTATCGGCGAGAGCTGCATTGGATAAACACGAGCAAGCCTCCTAACTCAATTGTAAGGTCTTTAAGTAAATTTTTGGCGATTTATAATTGAGTTTGATTGTCGGTGGAAGTAGGCGGAGGATCGGTACTTTACTGATACGCTGCGTTTAGCAAAAATGCGCGGTTCGAACTTGGTACCTTTGATCTGCTACGGTCTGCAGCAGCTCAAGGCGACAGATCTGGGGCACAGTGCGCTTCAAATCAAAAGTGCTCAGGAGGACGTTAAAGACCGACTCGACAAATTCTTTTTAGGGCGCATCGGTATCCGCATGCTCATTGGTCAGCATGTGGAGTCACTAGAGCACCCAGGGGGTCGCGTTCATCTTCTCAATGTGGAGGATATCGTGCGTGAGGCATGTGGGCGTGCTTCAGAGTTGTGCATTAAGTATTGCGGCGTAGCTCCGCCAGTTGAGATTCATGCCACGGCAAGTGCCTCGACTCCTTTGATGTATGTGCGGTCACATCTACATCACATGGTAAGCAACACTGATACAAATGGCGTGACCAAATATATTTTGATTACTAATAAAAGTTCCGTGTATGTTTAGGTCTTCGAGCTAGTAAAAAATGCCATGCGTGCTACCTCGGAGTATCACAAAAGGCAAACGCAAAAAGACTCTGGTGCGGTTAATTATTTTAAACAAGTGATGAATCCAAACAGCCCATCCCTCGGATTCTTTCTCCCTTCGGTAGGCATCTATAGCTGCAAATTTTGTAATGGGTGTTTGCTTAAGTTGATGCTAAGACTATTTGTTTGTATGTTGTAGATTGAAAACGTATCTGGTGTCAAGATTTTTCCAGATGTCAGTAAATTTAAGCCTGGAGGACAACTTCCAGCTGTGAATATCGTTATATGTGTGGGAAGCGAGGATCTGACCATTAAAGTCAGTGATGAAGGTGGAGGGGTTCCGCGCAGTCGCTGGAATAAATTGTGGCATTATGATTACACCACGAGCCCTCCTTGCCCATCTACCTACTCCGATATCTTTCCTAACTATAGGCAACATTTTAGCGGGGCCGGTTACGGACTGCCTATAGCAAGATTATTTGCACGTTACTTTGGAGGTGAGGTCACCTTCAGCTCGCTCGAGGGATCCGGGTCGACGGGGTTCATACAGGCGCACCGCTTAGGAACTAACACGGAAGTCGTACCAGGCCATGCGTCCTTCAATCTACCACCGCTCTACTCATAGGTGAATAAAATATAAATATTTTGGTCATAGGTACTGTTGAGTAGGCTACTTTTTAAATAACATGTTAACAAATTATCAGCCAAGAACAATGTTACTACAGTAGAACCCTTCTGCTTCGATACCTTGTCTAAATAATCAGCGTTCCATAACCATTCTCGTCTTTCTTCAAGAATCTCAAATGAGAAGGGTTACGTGTTCTTGGCCAGTGCTGGATATTTTCAGTAAAGTCTGTCAAAAAGAGCCAGTTTGAAGTGACGAAAAAGGATCCGCAGATATTTTAAAATTTGCTAGTTTTTTGCAGAAGTTTGTCAACATTTGTGCTGAACTAAGTAAGAAATTCTGATCTCCTCAGATATGACACGTATAATGCTTACTGGCCAAATCAAGTCGATGCTTCCAGTATGGTAAAGTTACTCTTGTTAATGCAGCAAGCATAATCTTGCCAGACGAATACGACTTTCTGTGTCGTCTGCGGATCGAGTAATAATCCATCCACCATGAATTTTGTGCAACATATAGCCGAAGTATTGGCCATGTCGTCTCGCAGCAGTATCGCTTGTGAAAGCCGCCGAGATGATCTACTATGCGCATGGCAAATAATTCTCCATTTAATAAAGTATTCTTGAAAAGTTACCACAGACTGGGGCTTCAGTAAAAGAGGCTGGCTTGTAAGGGTGGCGCATTCCGTAAATATATAGAACTGTATGGCTCTAAATGACAGGGACACTGTCGATTATGCAACCTCAACAGAAAGCAAATTGTTTGCTTAAGCTTCTATTTTAGGCTGTCGCACTTCTAAAAAGTGCGCCTGAAAAATACTTTTGTTGTTTGACGGCTTATACATGGCTCGAATCTTTGCCTTGAAGATCGTTCATGGTTAAATGCCTTACCGTCCGCCAAAAGCGCCGAAGAAGTCCACTTTGAAGCCTTACCGCGCAAATGCGACATGGCGTACGACGCGTCCAGGTGTCGTCTCGGCGACAGCTTAGTACGATCCGTTGGCTGTAAGGTTGGTTACGACTTTTATGGAGTTGGGCAATGCAGATGAAGTCTGCTTCAATTGCGGCAAGCGCGGCCATATGATGGCTCGCTGCTATGCCAGAGTCCCTGCTTGTAACGGGGTGTATCGTTACATGAAATTAACAATAAAAGATTGTTCATTAATATTATCCAAAAGGTAGATAATATTTGGAGGAAATTACTTTAAATAGTAATTTCCTGAATTCTTATCCATAAATAGGTATAGACCATTATGTCTATTTATTCCGCAGACTAATCAGCTGTAGAAGTAATCAAAGAGAGTTACGAGATAAGATAGATAAGAATTCATTTACATGTTTAGTATTAGTTTATAGTTAAGACAACATTTACAAAGATAGATTAACAAAGACACTTAACTATATTAATACAGTTTTCATTTTACCCTCTTAAGCTAACTTGCCTTAAGAGAAGTCTTCCTCTACACGTACAGTGTACGTTACTTAACGAGAGGCACCACTCACATCTGAAGCAGTGTGAAGTGGACTTGTACTGAAACAGTACAAGTCGCAGTGCCCCGTTACACCTGGTAGCACTTTGTAGTCCGTCCAAGGACCACATTTCCCACATTTAACATGGACATGTTAGATGGTAGTGGGAATACGCATCACGTTTCCCCTGAAAGCTACTCCTTTCTAAGTGATATAGAAAGGAGTGCGGTTGAACGAATGAGTTCATCCGTAGGAAACGATGCAATCCTGGCATTACTGTCCAACTTAGACAGAGATGCCCTCCATTCAACCGTCGCCAAGTTCATACAACATGAACTTGACGAGATGAAGGAAAAAGTAGCCTTGCTGAATCAGCAAGGCTCTCAACAGGCGGAACTGTTGAGATTACAACAGGTACAGACCCCTGTACCTGGGATGACGCAAACGCGTCGTCCCGAAACTCT